>NC_041389.1:45090244-45108453 GCF_002162155.2 Triticum dicoccoides
CACACACACAAGACCAGACTTGTCCTCAGGGCTTGAAAATTGGGGAGATCTTCTGGACAAATGTCGAGTCTTCCCAAGTGGCTTTTAAGTGGGCAGATTTGCCCATTTGACCAACTATCTAACAACTGGAATACAGATTTATCCTTGGGGGGTCTTGGAATGAGCTTGTTATTTATAACTTCTCTAGGTTGGAGTTGAATTTGGCCCTAATCATCCACTATGGGCAACTGTTTGGTAGGAATGACATGAGTTGCAATGTGTTGCTTCAGCTGGCTCGCATGAAAGGTGTGGCGTAGTTTACTCCCCTTAGGAAGGAGCAGCTAATATGCGTGGTTCCTACTTTCTTGAGAATCTGAATGGACCATAGTAATTAAAATGTAGCTTCCAGTGCTGGTGAATGCTGAGATGCATAGGTGTGCATGTATGGCTGAATTTTCAACTCAACCATGTGCCCATCCTGAAAAACTCTTCCTTTCCTCTTTTTGTTTGGAAAGTGTTTCATCCTTTCTTGTGCCTTTTGCAAGTTTGCTTTATCACTTGATGAGCTACATCCTTGTTGAGCAGTAAATCAGGGAGTCCTCGCTTCAAAGTTATATTTGACTGGATTCTCCTACCATGGGGGGAGGAAAGCCATAGAGAACTTGAAATGGGGTCATTTGCATAGAGGCGTGGAAAGTTGTGTCATACCACCAAAATATTGCATAATGGGAAGCCATAGAGAGCTCAAGAAATTGCATTGTTCAGTTAGCTCTAGAATACTACATAATGGAGTCAACGTGAAGTTAACTGGATTATTAAGTTAAATTCAGTTAACTACATTATTGAGTTCAATTCGGAGTTGGGTATACTCTACTGTTTACATCCAGTCCAAGTGGATTTCACCAAATAAATTATCCAGTGTGCAATTCAAAAATAGTGAAGATGCACAGCATACTACCTCACACATTCAGTTATAGCACCACAACATACCACATCAAACCACAGAAACAACCACATCCACAATATAGTTGAAGATTACATACCTGCACAACACAACATAGGAATCTCCTCCAAGTCAAACTACCTTCAAAAGCCACCATCTTTTTCGGCCTTTGACCATGCATTTTGGCTCAAACAAGCATAGATCCACAGAAAAGATGGATCCACCCATAGTGTTAGGTGTTTCCTGCAAGCATCGTAACAGAAACAACCTTGGATTCAAGCACTGGAACGCAGAAAATGAAAACATGCCCAACTTTACAAGACCTAACCCTAACCCTAGTTCAGTTTGAGCATGGTGGACCTACAAAGAGCTCCATTTCCATGCCAACCATGGAGATGTCATTGTCCGAGATCTCCTCGTCATCCTTCGAGGAAGGCATCCTCAACTTCGACTAGCGGCAACAGCGGCGGCGGCAATGGCGGCGTGGTCGGAGGAGAGAGAGTGAGTCAGCTGAAAGAGTGAGGTATGAGAGTGGGCAGTGAGAGAGTGGCTCGGTCAAGCCTATTTGACCAGCACCGACGGGTTCTGGCCGAGACGCGCCATTAACGTCCGCCAGGTGCCCGCCATCATCCCTTAGCCTCGCTGTCACTTGACTTGTGGGCCCAACAAGTCATAAACGAGTTTAGAAACAGCCGGACCAGGCGATACTCTGATATGGTAGTTTTTAGCCAAAAATTAAGCATAAAGTGATAGTTTTCTGATGGGTTGGTCGAATTGTGATAGCTTTTTGTTAAATACTTGGGCATATGACTGCATGTGATACTACTCACGTGCAAGAGTGAGTAGAGCCATTGCAACGTGTCCATTGGCCTCGTCCGCCGTCTGGTCATGCCTTCCTATTCACCGATGGAGTGTGAACAAAATTGTGTGGCGGATCGATTGGCAAAAAAATAGTCATACGGAATGCGTTATAACGCTGTGGCTCAACCAAGGACATATTTTCAGTTCAGCCTGCCTTCTGCTCAAGAGGAAATGTAAAATCCATAGACATGTAAACCCATCAATCATACAAAGGGGAAAGTACAAACTGTCATCATCATACATAAAAAAATCAAGCTTTGCCCCAACAGTGGGCACATGAATCATCATAGACATGTATAAAAATCAAGAAAGATCGAAGAACCAACGCTTGTTTCCTAACTGTCAACCAGGCTCAGTTGACTCATTCAAGCAATTTAGAGTGATCATCCTTCGTCGCCGGTGGTGGCAAAGGAGCAACTGAAGCTCGAGCAATCATTCGAATTCAGACTTGAACGCCGATCGCCAGGACTGATCGTCGTCGTGGCCGGTGGTGGACTCCGGAGCACGACCGTACTCCCTGGGCGCATCCTCGCCGCGGTAGAACCCCTCCAGGGCCGACTCCGGCAGCCGGCTCTCCGCCAGGTAGTGCTTCATCGTCTCGATCTCCACCTCGTGCTTCTTCCTCATCTTCTCCACCTGCTTCTTCAGCTTCTGGTTCTCCTGCAGCATGGCGGCACTCCTCTCCTGCAAGAGAAACAAGCCCAAAAAATGAGTTTCTTTCAACTCATTTTGAACCAAAATGGTGGTGCTCTGAAGCTCTGAACCGGCCGGACCTTCTCTTGTGTGGACGCCTCCTCGGCTTCCCTGAGCCTGACGAGCAGCTCACCGGCGGCATGCACCGCCTCGGCGGTGTCCCGGAGCTGGACGCGGAGCCGCCTGTTCTGCTCCCTGAGCTGCGCCCGCTCCTTCTCCCGGTCGATCCTCACCGTCGACAGCTCCGCGGCGAGGGCGGCGGCGAAGGCCGTGCCGCAGCCCTTCTTGCCGGCCCTGGCGGCCGCCCTCTTCACCTCCGCGATGCCCCCCATGACCCCGCGGTGCCGCTCCAGGAGGTCGTTGTACAGCTCCTGGAGCTCCACGTAGTGCTCGATGATCCTGGCGTGGCCGTAGATGGCCCGCTGGAGGGCGTCGTCCAGCTCCTCCGTGCACTTCTTCTCGTCCCGGAGCTCCGCCTCCGTCTTCTCCGCGTGCCTCCGGCTCGACTCCAGGTCCACCCTCAGCTCCTCGGTGAGAGAGATCCATTTGCTCTCGGACTCGGTCCATTTCTGCCGCTCTTTCTCCAGCTCGTACTCCTGGTCCGTGCTGCCGTTCCTTATCTGGTCCAGAAGGCTGTCGTTTGCTGTTGATCCGTCTGTGAGAAGCTTCACTTGATCCTTCAGCCTCTGGATTTCGCCTTCAAGTGCTTCCCTCTCATTCACTTCGAGTGGCATCTTGCTATCCTCACATTGTTCAGCAGTCTTATCTTCACCGTCTTCTGATCCCTTCTTTTGTTGCCCAATCTGCAAATGAGCAGAGAAAATCATCAAGGAATGGAAAATAATAATTACCTGAAGAAGCTTACTCACACCACAACATACCAAGTTGCTCAGCTCCTTGATCTTAGCTGCCTGTTCTTCACATAAAGCTTCAAGCTCAGCCACTCTCTTAGAGCCAGTAGTCGAAGAGATGCCACCGTCCTGGTAGAGTACAAATGTTGTGTAAGTAGGTGCCAAGATAAGTTACCGTTCTGGTAGAGTAGTGATCTAAACGATCTTATATTTGTTCACAGAAGGAGTACAAAATGATGCCAACAAAATAGCATACCTGGAGGGAAGCATTAGCTAAGTCATTGTATGTGACAGCAGTTGCCGTTACAATCTGCTTCTCTGAGTTTTTGTCCTCTGAATGTTCCTCATTCTCCATTGCTTTCTTGCAGGATGAACAAATGGTAGAAGCCGAACTGGCGTCCCCCTCCGGTAATGCCTCAAGGGCTGAACTTGCTTTTGCTGACTGGCGGGGGTTCAGCGCAAAATGATCAAATGAAAGGCCAACGAACGATTTTCGTGGGGCTGGAGGGTTCTGCTGATGGTACTCTATAATGTGCAGGCCCCGGTGGAGACTTGCAGCCAGCGAGTCAGTGGGAGTAAGCTTGCTCGATTGTAAGGAGGAGCGCACTGCACTCTTCCTATACGTTTCGAAATCGGCTTCTCCTGGGCTGGATTCACTGAGCTTGCTTGGAGAGAACCCTGGCGAAGCAACGCTCTTTCTTGCCTTGTGGATCTTTGGAGAAGAGCAGAATGTCGCGTCTTGGATTGGGCTCAGCTGTTCGGAAGCACTAATTGATAGAACAGATTTCCTGTCAGAAACCTGGTCATGATCAGCATTTGTATTGCTCTGCATTTTCTGGGGCTCTTCCTGAAGTGGGCCTTCACTGTCATCTATGACAACCTGATCATCATGTTCCCATGGTATTGGACTGTCCTCTCCACTCTCTGCATCCATGAAGTCATCAAGAGTGTCTTCAGATGAAGAATGAATCTTGCTAATTTGATCACGCAGTTCATGTACATCGTCTTCATCCACATCCATTTCATCCTCTGCTTCAACTTCTATAGGAGGCAAAATTATAGAGCGGTTGAGGCTCACTCGCAAAGTGTGCAAGCTTGCCCGAGCAATTTGTGCATTGAAGTATCCAGTCTCAGATGTTGCATGCTCTCCAGACTTGGTTCTTACAAGTTCATCCTGCAGGTCATATAACACAATTAGCAAATTTCTGTAAACTGTTGCCATATGTGTCTACTCTCTACTGTGCTCCTGTAATACCTTCAGCTGACGGATCTGATCACTCAGACCATTAACATCATCTTCTGATATCTCATTTACCACAGCTTTGTTTGGCATGAGCTTTGCTCGCTCACCAAACCTTAGCGTGCTTAAAGTCTCAGACCTGTATCTGCATTTCAGAGGAACAGGCCAACTTAAGAAACTGTAGCTTACCCCCTAATGATAAAGCGCTCAAGAAAATGTAAGGGACATATGAAAACTCCAGAACTAAACATACCTGTGCTCTGAAGAAATGGAACACAAAAATGTAGCCCTTGAATTGCCACCTAGTGTATCCTTCAGCACATGTGTCAAACGGGACTGGCTGTATGGCAATTCATCTTCCTGGGGCTTTGGTTCCTCTGAAAGAATATTGACTAGTTTCCTGAAATCACAGTGCACAAACGTGAGATATCTGCCTTTTTACATTCTTGTTAAAGGAAAGATAAATTACTCCAGTAAAGAGGCAATGACGTATTAGTGTCAATAATTGCAAAAATATCAATCACACAATCTGAATGTTTTTGCTACAAGAAGGATCAGTAAATATGTATAGTAAGAAAAATATCAATCATGCAATCCCAATAGGAAAAATAATTGTGTACTTATCATTAAACAACATACCCGAGGCTTGAGAGAGACTTCTTAACGTGCCTTTCCTCTCGTGTAATGTTCTTTCCAGCACCATCACTTTCATCAATATCAACACCAGCTAGATCAACAAAGGTAATTTTGCTAGTTTTTGAACTACTAAAGCCATTTGATGACAAATCCTGCAACATTAGTTGAATAAAGTAAGATAAATCACCAAAATTATATCCTCTTATCAGCAGACTATTCAAAATGAAGTAAGAAAAACCACCACATCTACATCTGCTGATCAGGTGTAGAATATGGAAATTAGAGTAGAATGAACTAGCAGGATATTGAATTTGTGAAATGCTCTGGCACTGATATGAATATATGATTACTACAATATTTGCAGTCAAATTAATGGCTGTAAAGTGCAAAAATGGAGGATAGGCAACAAAATACACAACGCAAGAAAACAAATTTGCATAAAATCTTATGAGGGGAATATGATTACCTTGCTCCAAGCTTCAATCACACAAGTGAATATCACGTGAGAACGTGAATTTTTTAAGTTCATACTATCAACACCAATTTTTCTTTTTGTCAGGCCCTGCAAAAGGAAGCAACTCATGCTAAGCATGACACGTATGATTGGAAACTTTGGTATCAAGATAACTAGCAACAACCCTAGAACAATGGTAGACTGAAGCGCATGATGGTTATTGTACATGTTACATCAAATACAGCAAAATAGTAATGGTGCTGAGAGAGCATGGTGAAAAGCAATTATCATGAACTGGTGATCTAAACATCATAATTGCAGCTGGGTTTCAAAATAAGCTTTTTGGGTTGCTCTAAGTTAGTCCCTGTAGTGTGAACATAATAGTCCATGCAAACAAGGATTGCCTTTCTGGATTGAGTAGAAATGATTATCTAGATGGAAAGCGAGAATCTCACTAGAGTGCCTAGAAGATTGCATCAAATATATTTTTAATCATCGAATCAAGTATTTCAACAATTTTGGACTTTCTTCTTAAAACATAATCACGGTGCGCTATTCCCTGTAACACTAACTAGACATGAGCATCAATTATCCTATTGGTTTTTCTGAAAACCATGCATCAAATATATATTTTAATCATCGAATCATGTATTTCACAATTTTGAACTTTCTTGTAGCACTAACTAGACACGAGCTTCAGTTATCCTATTGGTTCTCTGAAAACTATAAATACACACAATTAAATAGTAATAAGTATTGGTTAGGCCTCTCGCAATACCTTCATCAAGATCTGATTTACATCCTCGACTGTTGATACATACTCCTCGGTCAAGTTCTCAACATGGACACCATTGCCAGTGGTCTCCATTATCTAAAAGGGTGGAGCTGGGTAAGATATCCATATAAACCAGCACAAGTGCACGTTTCAATGTAACTTTCTTGAGTAGGAATATACCTGAAGATTACGTTGAGATGGATCAAGCAGGTCATTGATCTGCTCATTAAATACCTGCAAGAAGTTGGAAAGCAGAGAAATTAAATTTTTGGTTGCTGGTTCAGTTGTGAATCCTGGAAGCATTTTTTGTTCAAAACATTTCAGTTGTAGAAATCCATATATGTAGATGCAGTATTCATCGATTTTCTAAGTAAGCACCTCGAGAAAGGAGCACCGGCACTGGTAACTCGTGTGCTTCTCCGGGGAGCTCTCTTGGTTCTGCACCAGGAAAAGAACAATTCAACAAGAGAATCGAAGCAGCTTAACTGAAAATTGCCGGGAATTAGAGATAAAGAAAGGGCTCTTACGCCTTGGATTTGGGAGAAGAGGCTGTGGAAGAAGCGAGGCACGACTCCTCGGTCGGCACGGTCGGAGCGGTTGTCGAACATGGCGGCTAGGGGCCCCCACATGGTGTATGTCTTCCCTGTGCCACTCTGGTATGAATCCACGAGTAAAGGCGTCAGCAGCAGTCTCCAGCAGGCAGGAACAGATAAGACGACAGACAGGAAATCGCAGTACCTGGCCGTAGCAGACGAGGGAGGTGTTGAATCCGGCGAGGGCGCTGTGGATCATGGGCACACCCACCATATGGAACGCATCCTCCTGCCAATCACCAATTCACCATCATTCATCCACAGAATTCGTCTCACGGTTATCACGGCGAAGCTCCACCAAAGCAAGCAAGGTGCTCGGGTATGTATGAGACGACTGACGGCGCGGAGCAACTGGAAGCGGAGGTTACCTGGGAAGCCCTGTCGTCGAGGAAGCCGTCGACGGCGAAGGCCCGGTCGCCGACGGCGATGGAGTCGGGGGAGGTCTTGCGCACGAAGAAGAGGTCCTTTCCGTCCACCGGCAGGCTCACCGCCGGCCGCACCCGCACCACGACCTGCCACCACATCTGTAAGCGTAACGGCGACCGACCCGTGGAGAAGAAGCGGGCTGGCCGCGCGAATGAGCGGACGGACGGTGCGTACCTTGACGGCGGGCTCGTCGTCGACTGCTCGCTTCTCAGCGGGCGCTGGCTGGGCGACGGCCGCCGCTGCTGCTGCGCTGGGGACGGGCTTGGACAGGCTCGGCGGCGGCGGCGTGGAGGGTTTGCCGGCCGGGGAGGGCGGGGCGGCGGCGAGGTTGGGGTGGAGGTTCTCCTGGTCGGCGGCGGGGGAGGCGACAGAGAGCGGGGAGAGGGACCGCCGGCGCGAGGTCTGGCGCTTCAGGTTCCGCCGCAGCATCTCCATGGCTGCCGCACGCTCAAGATCGACTGGATCTGCTGCTGTTGCGGCCGGATCGAAGGGGAAAAGAGGGGGAGGAGGAGAAGATGGGAGACGCTTGCTTGCTTTGCTTGAAGATGTAGATGTGGGTGCGCGTGTGAGGACGGCTTGGCTGGGCTGGCTGGGTATCCGTTGCGATTCAAAAACTTTTGAAATGGGGATGCGGGGGAGAGGTGGATCTCTCCCCGGATGTCCCGTTCAGAGCAGAAAGCCGCCAAGATCTCACCTCCGGGAAATAAAAATCATCGGGTGATAATAATAGAAGATTCCCATGCTACAACTTTCTAGTATTTCCTTTTGAAAAAGACGTTTTTTTAGCCTGAAAAAAAGCCGGCTAGGGCAACTCCAAGGGGCACCATACGATTTATTCAAGTGGCTGTCCACGGACATGTTTGGACCGGAACCCTTCTTCAACGGGCCCCATTTGTTTGTGGACAGCCCGTCGCCCCGTTTCAGCCCCAACTATGGAAAGAAAAGGGGGTGTCAACTTAAAAAAAAAAGGGTGTCTAGGTGCACACATGTCTGCTGTTGCGCCGACCCACGCTCGCGCCAAACAAGATCTCCATCTTCTCACTCTTCATTTCATTCCCCCTCGTCGCCCCGTCTTCCTCTTCCCCACCAACCAAAATCCCATTCTGTTGCCCCTATCGCCGTCGACCACGATAACGAGGAGCTGCTATAGGAATCTCGCACTGCCTGGTTGCTCCGCATGCTCGACAGAGCTACTTCAGGTTCCAACTTAGCATCTACATTTTCACAGTTGCTCCCTATCAATTGGATCTTCTACTGTGGTCGAATCGAAGGGAGAAACATAGTTAGGAGATGGTAGGATGTGGATGTGTGCACGTGTGTGACGTGTGAGGTTTCATTGGCTAGCCATCCACAGCAATTCAAAAACTACTGGAAAAGGGGATGTGGCATAGAGCAAGATGAGAAGAAGAGAGACCTACCTTGGGTGGTAATGTGGGATAAGATTTTTTTTTTCTTTGCTAAACCTATGAGCAAAACTTACATGCCAATCTACATAATATAATGTTCCACTAACCTCTCAATAATCCGTTCCTTCCTGATTTCATTC
Organism: Triticum dicoccoides; assembly: GCF_002162155.2. Taxonomy (NCBI): domain Eukaryota; kingdom Viridiplantae; phylum Streptophyta; class Magnoliopsida; order Poales; family Poaceae; genus Triticum; species Triticum dicoccoides. The sequence goes on from NC_041389.1 coordinate 45,099,242, forward strand.
TCTGTGGGGTTCGGTGCTATCCAACCATAATTACCAGCCCTTGATCTGTCATTTTGCAAGTGTGGCATTGCTCTGATCACTTCCACTAGGGGGGGGGGACCCAATTTTGTCCCTCCACCCCAACCCCCACTAATCATTTACCCTGTATAAATCCTGGCCATCATATGCTTTCGGGTAAACCTCCAATACCAGCAGCTTCTAAAACATTCTTGTACCGAAAATGAGTTAGCAGCAGCACTCACACATAGACATTCGGTTAACACTTGCTCATGACAGCCAGCTCGACTGCTTCTTAGTTCAACATGCAGTTGGGCAAACACACAGCAAGCACTCATCACAACAAATGCAACCGTAAAAGAATAATATGCGGTTGTTACATTTCCAACACATGATTTGTTATGATTTCCCTGATCTCATGGAAAATGGTGGACTCGATATGTTTTCATATTCTGGAACTTTGCTGCTTCGAATTCTTTTTTGACAGACCATCAAAGAACGATACAACCTTTTCTAGAACAAGGACATAAAGGTCTAAGGAGATGGAGCCAAAATCTGGAGAGTTTAGATTTGAGTACAACTAGTTGACTCATCTTGATTTTTTGAGAAGAGTTGAGATGGGCTTAGTTGGCTCATGTGAGTGCCAAGGATAACATGAGTAGGGTATTCTTAAAGTTTAAGAAAGTGAAGGATAATCTTAAAGGTTGTATGTGTATTGGGGGAGGAGGGCTAATATCAGAGAAGATAGTAGCAAAAGGTAGAAAAAATGTTGGCATGACTATTAGAAATACGCCCTAGATGCAATAATATTGTTATTATATTTCCATATTCATAATTAAGAGTTTACATTCCATGCTATAACTGCTATGGTCCTGGAATATGCGATTTAGTGGAAAACTCATATGCACGTGTGGAATGATAAACAGTAAAATATGATTCCTAGTCTCGCCTCCAAGACTAGCTCAAGTGTTGTTGGTGATCATGTTTTCCGGATCTTAAGACATCGTTAAGTGTGATGATAGTCCTAAAACAACATTGAGAGTAACGTTGGAAGAACGATCATAATTAATCGACCTAAAACTTGTTTGTTATACTTTGCGATGCAATCAACAAAAGTCAATGTTATAACACGGAGTGTTAACTTGTGATTTAGTTCCTTAGATCATGAGAGTATCGCAGTCACTTATTACCGTAAGATGGACTTTGGGGTTGCTCAAACGTCATTTGTAACTAGGTGATCATAACGACAACTTACAGGCTCATCGGAAAGTTTGACAAGGGACTCGATAGCTCGAGAGTGGAATTTTCTCCTCCGACGATGGAGAGATATTCTTAGGGCCCTCTCAGTGTGATGGAATCCATCATCGTCTGGCCAAACACAGGTGACTATGTCACGGGGATGCTGGAACATGTCAACGAGGAAGAAGAACAAAACCGGCAACAAGGAGACCGGTATAGTGAGCATGTATATGACTCAAGAGGATACTGATACATCTCACCTCGGGTTTTGTAAAGTATCACGAAGCAAAGGTAACATCACATGATAACCAAAGGTTCATTTGACTGTCATTCGTGTAATAATAGGGATCGATATAGTTGTAGAATTATGGCTCACGGTTCCACCTTTGTTGTTGAAATTGATTCGTTGTTATTTATCTGGTTGAATCTTTATGAGTGAGAGGATCATCCTCTAAAAGTGCCAAGAAGGATTTTGTCCCACTGCATGTTTACAATACCCTCTTGCTAATGATATGGATGACGAGACTCATGCCCTTCGATCCAAAAGCTAGAATTGTATTACGGTCTGCTTGCTTTAGAGTAACCCAGATTTCAAAATGTTTGGGATAGTTATATAATATTTTTGGAACTGAAAATTGTTTGTAGAAACAAATAAAGATATGTAATATCTAAAGAAGTGTTTGGTTTGCAAGTTCTAGTGAAGCGTTCAACTATGTTTAAGACTGAACTATATAAGAACTTGAAGAACACCAGTCATGATTTGATGGTGAGAACTTAAAGAGAAAGAACATAACTAAAGGATGTAATGAGACTTACATGCTTAGGGAAGTTCTAGGTCACGCTACTCTTAAAAGTTGGATGCTTCTTTTGTGAATAGGATAAATATTGGAAGTAAAACTATAAGAAGTAAAAGGCAGAAAAAAAGAAGACTGGAATGTCCAGCTCAGGTATAAATGTGATGCAGGTTATAAGGTGTAGAGATGGTTTGTCAAGTAAAGTGTAGTTCTTGGGAAATATGATCAATTTGTTGATCATTAATTCTTTGGTATTGTGATTAAGATCACGAGGATATCGACTCGATTGCATATTGTTGTGGATCATTGAAAAAACTACCAACGGCCTAAATGACCAACAAATAATGAGGTTGTTCATGAAGAGAACAATAGTTGTTTAAGTGTTATGAACAAAAAGGCCATACTCCTATTGTGAATAAGATGTATGTTATCATATTGATGATAAAATTGAACATCCATAACACTAATGCTAAATGTCGCAAGACTAAAAGAATACCACATATGTGTGGCACTGCATTTAGTCACATTTGAGAAACCAACATGGAGAAATTTCATAGTGATGGATTTTGAAGCCATCGATTATGAATCATCTTACACTTGAAACTTTCGTTCAATTAGTGAAGTATAAACTAAAATACCGTTCACATGACATAAAGAATGAGTGACAAAATAACTGAAAATATGCATACTGATGTGTGTCGTCCAATAAGTGTTGTTGCGAGCAGTGGATTTATCTACCTTTAAGGATAACGCAAGTAGATATTTATATTTACTAAGACATAAATCAAGATATTTTAAAATGTTTCGAAAGGTTATTCCGGAATGAAGTAGAACTAATGGTACCAAAAATTATGTTTCTACAACTGGATTGCAGAAAGAAATATTTGAGTTACAAATTAAATTTAGCGAATGTCTGATGAGCTGTGAAAAGAATTTTATAGGTTGCACTTCCCAAAACATTACTAAGAATAGAAGTGTTTTGAGTAGATGTAATCAAGCTATGTATGATATAGTAAGATCCAATATGACACTAGTCAATTTGCCAATATACTTTTAAATGTGATGCTATAGAAACTGTGACTTTTACACTTAAAAGAGCATCATCAAATCTGTTAAAATAACATCTTATAAGATAAGTGCTACTTTGTAGGTTATCCAAAATGATTGGGTATTCCTCTATCACTACACAAAGACAAAGTGTTTTGCCATAGAGTGCGGAAATTTTGAACAATTTTTCTACAAAAGAGTGAGTGGGATGATAGAGCAACTCAACGAGATTACAGAATCTTAGTGGTCAGGTCAAAGAAAAGAAACGCTAGAAGTAGTTCTAAAATTTCTTACTGCGGCTGATACAGAAGCCTCTACATAAGATATAGAGACTTCAGTGGAATATGCAGCTAAACTATATAGGTTAAAAAAAATTCATGCAGATCTTTAGGGTGTACAGCAGAAATATTATAGGACTAACAATGAACCTATAATACACAAAGAAGCGTTGATGGGCCCTGACTCCGGAATTGGCTATATGGCAAAATAATCCAAGACAGTATCCATATACATAATTCAAGTTTAAGAACTTGATGGACCATCTAAAAGACTTAGAGTCTAAAGTATAATGATGGATCTAAAGTTAGTCGACCTTCATCAAAGGGAGGAATATCATGGAAAGTGTATTGACATTGCAGTAAGTGTTACATGAGGCTAGAAGGAAGAAACGACAAGGAGTGGCCCTTAAACATGATTTCGAAAAAACATATGACAAGGTGGATTGGAACCACCTCATGAATTATGTGTGGAAGAAAGGTGATGTTGTTACGGCCCAGGGTGCCTCATCTTACCGGAAGTCGGTCTGACTAGGCTGGCCTAGGACCCCCTAGGTCAGTTGTGTCATGGGCCAATCAACCCGACCCATAGCCTTACGACGTGAAGGGCCCGGAAGGCCTGGAGTACAATACAAAACAACCAGCGTCCAGAGGACTCCTTCTAACCGACTTAAAACCTGTAACCCTACACTACAAATAAATACACTTCCGTGATGATACGTGTTTGTCACAGTAGGTCACGTTTTCTGTCATGCATGTACATCCATGACGATTTTATGACAGAATCAAGATAGTCATACCTTAGTAGGCCATGTTTCCTGCAATTTATTTATTTATTTTTCAATTTTTCTATCTACATTTACAAGATTTGATCCTTGCAAGTAACGAGTTCAAGGGGATTGACAACCCTCTTGCCGGCGTTGGGTACAAGTATTTGCTTTTGTGTGTGTTGGTGTTGTTTAGTAGGATTTGTGTGGTTCTCCTTTTGGTTCTATAAACCTTGGTTCACTGAGGGGTATACTTATCTCTATTGTATTGCTTCACCATTCCTCTTTGGGGAAAATCCCAATGTAACTCACAAGTAGCATCGTGCCTCTAGAAGACTTTTATCGCAGTTGCAAGCCTCTATTTCAAAGAGATCCTTCTGGAGCCCTGTTCCATACTTCTACCGAGTGGGAAGCCATTGGAGGAGGCCTCTTCCTCAACCATGCTACTTACATGATGATGTGTGAGTTGTTCCTTTAGGACCTACGGGTCCATAGTAGTAGCTAGATGGGTTTCTCTCCCTCTCTCTCTCTCTCTCTCTCTCTCTCTCTCTCTTGGATCTTCAATAGCGTGTGTCTCACTGAGCGAGATCAATCCAATGTAATTTTTATGGTGTGTTTGTTGAGATAAGATGAATTATGGATTTATGATCTTATTGTTCATTGAATACTACTAAATCTTTTGTAGTTTCTTTGTTGCATAATTAAATATCTATGTATGCTTTTCGGACTATTTGTCTTCTCTGGCCAAGATTAATGGGTTGATCTTCAGAGTGAGTGGTGCATAGTAGTGGGCTCAATCTTGCGGTGTTCTATATCCGAGTGACAGAATGGAGACAAGGCATGTATTTGTATTGTTGCTACTAAGGGTAAAACGATGGAGTTTAATCTTATTGCTAGATTTCTTTCTGTCTACATTATGTCGTTTTGCTTATTGCAATACTCTGTTTCTTCTAAACTTAATATCTTGAGATGCATGCAGGTTAGCAGTCTTGGGGTGGAGTATTACTAGTAGATGTCAGAAAATTTAACTGTCTACTTATATCACGAATGTAATGCCTATATATATGAGATTATGTCATGAATGATCACAGTTATAAATGTTGTTTTTCTGTCAATTGTCCAATATTAATTTTTCAACCATGCCATTTGCCTGCTTTGGAGAGAGATACATCTAGTGAACCTATGTTCCCTAGGTCCATTCTCCATTAATACAAGTTTTTTACAAAAATTGCTCTTTCATTATTTGCTCATTTATTTTGCCATTTTACTGTACTACAATCTATCTATATGTTGCTTTTAACCTTGTAGCAAGGACAAGAGCATGGACAACCCTATTGCCGCGTTGAGTGCAAGTATTTATTTTATTTGTGTGCATGTAATACTTATCTTGGCAGTCTACAAGCTCCTACTGGTTCGATAAATCTTGGTTCTTAGTTGAGGGAAAACTTTTCTGCTATCTACTTCACCCTTCCTCTTCGGGGACAACGACTCCTATCGGAGTAGCACCTATAAATTTCTTTTGCTCCTCGTTGTGTTCGACACTCGTATTTATCGAAATGACTATGATTGATCCCCCATACTTGTGGATCATGAAGACTCTTTATTGGTGCCATTATCAGAGAATGTAGCGCTCTCGGTAAGTGGAATTTGGTAAGGAAACTTTTATCGTACGTGCGAATTTTTGTTTACACTTGTTATTATGGAAAATCATCCTCCGAAAGGCTTGTTTGGGGTGCCCATGCGACATGCCCAAGAGGTAAGATATGAACCCACACCTATTGAAAATATATATTATGAAATTCCTCTTGATATTCTTGAAAGATTGCATCCTACCCATTATGCATGAGAAGGATCTGTACATCTCGATATGCACTTGCTTTTAATAGATGAATTTTGTGGATTATTTAAACTTGAGGTCTATTGAGCGATGGAGTTAAGATCAAGTTATTCCATTTATCTTTGGAGAGAAAAGCATTGGTATAACATCCAAAATTCTAATTTTCTTTTTTTTAGATTTTTTTGTAATATATATTATAATATTTTACAAAAATAAAGCAAAAAAAAGAAAACATAAAAAAATAGAAAATCAGGTTGTGGTGGTGTGGGCTGGCCCATGTTCCCACCCTCTTTAGCGAGGATTCCCTCGCTCTCGCAGAATGCGAGACATAGGGTCCCCCCCCCCTAACAACAACGAATGTTATTTATCGAATTAAGCAATCGCGCGGGGATGTCTTGCTGAAGGTTTCTCCTTCCTGCGCGTGGTATTGGCCCAGCCCATTCGGATGAGGTTAGCAAGTAAAAATACCTAAGAAAAGGGGAGAAGGAAGGCTCGATCCCTCGTCTCCTCACATGGGTTTCATAATTATAGGAATTGGTTTCATAACCAACATTGGACTCAATGGAGCTATTTTACGAATATTATCCCATGGATTTATTGGTGCTACACTTTTTTCTTGGCAGGAACCACTTCTGATAGGACGTATCTTGTTTATATAAGAAAGAATTTTACGAATTGTACAGACGAATTCGAATTAACCAATAAATTGGCTATCGTCTTTTCAATATAAATTATTGCAATAGTAAAATTGCAATATCAATGAATTGCAAATACAAAAATTCATTTAAGTGAAAAAGAATACTATGCAATAATCTACTAAAAAAATGGATATTCTCCAATAATACTAACAGGGACAGCGCGTACATTGCTAGCCACCACACCCGCTTCCCATACATAGTTAGTTGCAAGAGCGCGTCCTACTTGAGTTGATTCAACCAGTTTTTTTTTCCTTTTTTCGTTTTTTTGTCTCTTTTCTTTTTCTTCTCCATTTTTCCATTCTTTTTTGAATTTTTCTTTGTTATTTTTTCATTTTACTTTTCTTTTGTTTATTTTGGTTCTTTTATAGGTTTTGTTCGTTATTTTGGTTATTATTCTTCATTTTTTTGTATATGTCAAAAAAAACTAATACACGTCTAAATTTTCCAAAACAAATTAGACAATTTGCAATACATAATCAACATTTTTCTGTACACATTTTTAACATTTTTTCAAATGCTTGATTAATATTTTCCAAAAACAAGATTAACATGTTTTTAATACATGTCAACATTTTTTCTTTACAAACTTTAAACATTGCTTTAAATGATTGGTTAACCGTTTTCAAATGAAAAGACAAATAGGTTTTTGAATACATGGTTAACATTTTTTATACACATTTAACATTTCCCAAATGCTTAATTAACATTTTTCAATTACTTGTTCAACAATTTTTCTGAATGCTTGAGTAACATTTTTTTCAAATATGTATTCAACATTTTTCAAGTACTTGTTCAAGATTCTTCAAATACTCCTTCACCATTTTTAATACTTATTCAAGATTTTTCAAATACTTGTTTAACATTTTTAATACTTGTTCAACATTTTTCATATACTCGTTCAACATTTTCCATATACTCATTCAATATTTTAATACTTATTAAACATTTTTTTCAAATACTTTTTCAATATTTTAATAATTTTTAACATTTTCAAATACTTGTACAACACTTTTCCAGTTCTTGTTCAACATTTTTTTAATACTTATTCAAAATTTAATATTTTTTATTTAAAATAATCTATATTCGTCACCCGGGATGAGAAATAGTTATTTTTCACCCCACCCTTTGTTTTAACGTCAATGCACCATAATTTTACATTCCGTAAATTTTTTCTTATTTCTGATGTAAAAAGAGAACGTAAGAAAATATATAATCGCCGTAAAAAATATTTAATGTTATTTAAAATTACGAACTGTAAGTGCATCTAGTGCCCCTTAGTGATTTTGGTGTATTGAAGACTTATAGGTTAAGGGACTAATGCGTTTGTGAGTGTACACAGGTCTATAAGTCTATAAGGAGTTTGATATTTACGGAGGAAGTCGATCCCTAAAAATGAATATCTTCGACTGAAGATTTTGATATTCCTAAAGACTTTCATGAAGACTTTGAAAGTGAAGAAATTGGTGTATCCGTGAAGACTTGATATTCATGCGAGGAATATGAAGCTTGAAGACTTTCGTTTTCATAGTTTTGTTTTTTCTTTTTCTTGAGTCATAGGAAACACCGTACTGTTAAAGGGGGTCGAGGAAATACTAAGGAAAAATTTTCAAGTGATGCTCAACTCAAAATCCTACACCTACCAAACCCTTCGAGTGAAGCGTTTGGAAATCTCATACAGTTCAGTCAATTTCTTCAGTGACAGAGACAAAGTTCTTCTGGTCGCTGAGAAATTTGTTCTGACTGAGGAGTTAGGAATTCGCCAGTGTGGATTGCCTACACAGTGAGGAACATGATAGCCCTGCGGAATTTGAGAGTCAAATTTCCGACCGTTGCTGTGTTGCACGCCAGCTGTCCCAAAATATCTTATCCACCTAACGGTCATATCAGACAAGGGCATTTATATCTTATCATGTCGGGCTGTTCCCTAGGCTATAAATAGCCGCCCCCTACAACCACTAGTTGGTTGGCTGCTCCGAGAGAAACTGACACTTGTCATTTGAGAGCAACCCATCCTCCGAGGACTTTGAGCGAAAATCATCGAGTGAGGAAAATCCCAAACCCAAACACCTACAATGTTGGAAATATGCCCTAGAGGCAATAATAAAAGCATTATTATTATATTTCCTTGTTCATGATAATTGTCTTTATTCATGCTATAATTGTGTTATCCGGAAATCGTAATACATGTGTGAATAACAGACACCAACGTGTCCCTAGTGAGCCTCTAGTTGACTAGCTCGTTGATCAACAGATAGTCATGGTTTCCTGACTATGGACACTGGATGTCATTGATAACGAGATCACATCATTAGGAGAATGATGTGATGGACAAGACCCAATCCTAAACATAGCACAAGATCGTATAGTTCGTTTGCTAGAGTTTTACAATGTCAAGTATCTTTTCCTTAGACCATGAGATCGTGTAACTCCCGGATACCGTAGGAGTGCTTTGGGTATGCCAAACGTCACAACGTAACTGGGTGACTATAAAGGTAGACTACGGGTATCTCCGAAAGTGTCTGTTGGGTGACATGGATCAAGACTGGGATTTGTCACTC
>NC_041389.1:45108745-45138859 GCF_002162155.2 Triticum dicoccoides
GAGGTATCACTGGGCCCACTCGGTAATGCATCATCATAATGAGCTCAGAGTGACCAAGTGTCTGGTCACGGGATCATGCATTACGGTACGAGTAAAGTGACTTGCCGGTAACGAGATTGAACGAGGTATTGGGATACCGACGATCGAATCTCGGGCAAGTAACATATCGATAGACAAAGGGAATAGCGTACGGGGTTGATTGAATCCTCGACATCGTGGTTCATCCGATGAGATCATCGTGGAGCATGTGGGAGCCAACATGGGTATCCAGATCCCGCTGTTGGTTATTGACCGAAGAGTCGTCTCGGTCATGTCTGCTTGTTTCCCGAACCCGTAGGGTCTACACACTTAAGGTTCGGTTACGCTAGGGTTGTAGGGATATGTATATGCAGTAACCCGAATGTTGTTCGGAGTCCCGGATGAGATCCCGGACGTCGCGAGGAGTTCCGGAATGGTCCGGAGGTAAAGATTTATATATGGGAAGTCCTGTTTCGGGCATCGGGACAAGTTTCGGGGTTATCGGTATTGTACCGGGACCACCGGAAGGGTCCCGGGGGTCCACCGGGTGGGTCCACCTGCCCCGGGGGGCCACATGGGCTGTAAGGGGGTGCGCCTTGGCCTAATGGGCCAAGGGCACCAGCCCCACATAGGCCCATGCGCCTAGGGTTTAAGGGGACAAGAGTCCTAGGAGGGTAAGGCAACTCCTAGGTGCCTTGGGGGGGAGGGAAACCTCCCCTTGGCCGCCGGCCATAGGAGATTGGATCTCCTAGGCTGCGCACCACCCCCCCTTGGCACCCCTATATATAGTGGGGGAGAGGAGGGACTTCATACCTGAACGCCTTGGCCTTTGGTTGCCTCCTTCTCCCTCCCCAACACCTCCTCCACCTCCATAGTGCTTAGCGAAGCTCTGCCGGAGTACTGCAGCTCCATCAACACCACGCCGTCGTGCTGCTGCTAGTGATATCTCCCTCAACCTCTCCTCCCTCCCTTGCTGGATCAAGAAGAGGAGACGTGGCTGTTCCGTACGTGTGTTGAACGCGGAGGTGCCGTCCGTTCGGCGCTGGTCATCGGTGATTTGGATCACGTCGAGTACGACTACATCATCACCGTTCTTTTGAACGCTTCCGTGCGCGATCTACAAAGGTATGTAGATGCATCTGATCACTCGTTGCTAGATGAACTCCTAGATGATCTTGGTGAAACGAGTAGGAAATTTTTTGTTTTCTGCAACGTTCCCCAACAGTGGCATCATGAGCTAGGTCTATGCGTAGTTCTTCTTGCGCGAGTAGAACACAATTTGTTGTGGGCGTAGATTTGTCAACTTTCTTGCCGTTACTAGTCCTTTCTTGCTTCAGCGGTATTGTGGGATGAAGCGGCCCGGACCAACCTTACACGTACGCTTACGTGAGACCGGTTCCACCGACTAACATGCAGTAGTTGCATAAGGTGGCTGGCGGGTGTCTGTCTCTCCTACTTTAGTTGGAGCGGAATCGATGAACAGGGTCCTTATGAAGGGTAAATAGAAGTTGACAAATCACGTTGTGGCTTTAACGTAGGTAAGAAAACATTCTTGCTAGAACCCTAATTCAGCCACGTAAAACTTGCAACAACAATTAGAGGACGTCTAACTTGTTTTTGCAGCAAGTGGTTTGTGATATGATATGGCCAAAGTTGTGATGAATGATGAATGATCTATATGTGATGTATGAGATGTTCATGCTATTGTAATAGGATTCACGACTTGCATGTCGATGAGTATGACAACCGGCAGGAGCCATAGGAGTTGTCTTTATTCTTTTAATGACCTGCGTGTCATCGAGAAACGCCATGTAAATTACTTTACTTTATTGCTAAACGCGTTAGCCATAGTAGTAGAAGTAATAGTTGGCGAGCAACTTCATGGAGACACGATGATGGAGATCATGGTGTCAAGCCGGTGACAAGATGATCACGGAGCCCCAAGATGGAGATCAAAGGAGCTATGTGAAAATGGCCATACCATGTCACGTTTATTATTTGATTGCATGTGATGTTTATCATGTTTTGCATCTTGTTTACTTAGAACGACGGTAGTAAATAAGATGATCCCTCACAATAAAATTCAAGAAGTGTTCCCCCTAACTGTGCACCGTTGCGACAGTTCGCTGTTTCAAAACACCACGTGATGATCGGGTGTTTTATTCAGACGTTCACATACAACGGGTGTAAGACAGATTTACACATGCAAACACTTAGGTTGACTTGACGAGCCTAGCATGTACAGACATGGCCTCGGAACACAGAAGACCGAAAGGTCGAGCATGAGTCGTATAGAAGATACGATCAACATGAAGATGTTCACCGATGTTGACTAGTCCGTCTCACGTGATGATCGGACACGGTCTAGTTTAACTCGGATCATGTAATACTTAGATGACTAGAGGGATGTCTAATCTAAGTGGGAGTTCACTAATAATTTGATTAGTTGAACTTAATTATCATGAACTTAGTCTAAAATCTTTGCAATATGTCTTGTAGATCAAATGGCCAACGTAGTCCTCAACTTCAACGCGTTCCTAGAGAAAACTAAGCTGAAAGACGATGGTAGCAACTATACGGACTGGGTCCGGAACCTGAGGATCATCCTCATAGCTGCCAAGAAAGATTATGTCCTACAAGCACCGCTTGGTGACGCACCCGTTCTCCCTGCGGAACAAGACGTTATGAACGCTTGGCAGGCACGTTTCGATGACTACTCCCTCGTTCAGTGCGGCATGCTTTACAGCCTAGAGCCGGGCCTCCAAAAGCGTTTTGAGAGACATGGAGCATATGAGATGTTCGAAGAGCTGAAAATGGTTTTCCAAGCTCATGCCCGGGTCGAGAGATATGAAGTCTCCGACAAATTCTTCAGCTGTAAGATGGAGGAAAACAGTTCTGTCAGTGAGCACATACTCACTATGTCTGGATTGCATAACCGCTTGACTCAGCTGGGAGTTAATCTCCCGGATGATGCGGTCATTGACAGAATCCTCCAGTCGCTTCCACCAAGCTACAAGAGCTTTGTGACGAACTTCAATATGCAGGGGATGGAAAAGACCATTCCTGAAGTATTTGCTATGCTAAAATCAGCAGAGGTAGAAGTCAGGAAGGAACATCAAGTGTTGATGATCAATAAAACCACTAAGTTCAAGAAAGGCAAGGGTAAAAAGAGCTTCAAGAAGGACGGCAAGGAGGTTGCCGCGCCCGGCAAGCAAGCTGCCGGGAAGAAGCCAAAGAATGGACCCAAGCCCGAGACTGAGTGCTTTTATTGCAAGGGAAGCGGTCACTGGAAGCGGAACTGCCCTAAGTACTTAGCGGATAAGAAGGCCGGCAAAACCAAAGGTATATGTGATATACATGTAATTGATGTGTACCTTACTAGTGCCCGTAGTGGCTCCTGGGTATTTGATACCGGTGCAGTTGCTCACATTTGTAACTCAAAGCAGGGGCTGCGGAATAAGCGGAAACTGGCAAAGGACGAGGTGACGATGCGCATCGGGAATGGTTCCAAGGTCAATGTGATCGCCGTCGGCACGCTACCTCTGCATCTCCCTTAGGGATTAGTTTTAAACCTTAATAATTGTTATTTAGTGCCAGCTTTGAGCATGAACATTGTATCGGGATCTTGTTTAATTCGAGATGGCTACTCTTTTAAATCTGAGAATAATGGTTGTTCCATTTTTATGAGAGATATGTTTTATGGTCATGCTCCTATGGTGAATGGTTTATTCTTTATGAATCTCGAACGTGATGCTACACATGTTCATAATGTGAGTACCAAAAGAAGTAAAGTTGATAATGATAGTCCCACATACTTGTGGCACTGCCGCCTTGGTCACATAGGTGTCAAACGCATGAAGAAGCTCCATGCTGATGGGCTTTTAGAGTCTCTTGATTATGAATCATTTGACACGTGCGAACCATGCCTTATGGGTAAAATGACCAAGACTCTGTTCTCAGGAACAATGGAGCGAGCAACCGACTTATTGGAAATCATACATACTGATGTGCGCGGTCCGATGAGTGTTGAGGCTCGCGGTGGCTATCGTTATGTTCTCACCCTCACTGATGATTTAAGTAGGTATGGGTATATCTACTTAATGAAACACAAGTCTGAAACCTTTGAAAAGTTCAAGGAATTTCAGAGTGAGGTTGAAAATCAACGTGACAGGAAAATCAAGTTTCTACGATCAGATCGAGGAGGAGAATACTTGAGTCACGAGTTTGGGGCACACTTAAGAAAATGTGGAATAGTTTCACAACTCACGCCGCCTGGAACACCTCAGCGTAATGGTGTGTCCGAACATCGTAATCGCACTCTGTTAGATATGGTGCGATCTATGATGTCTCTTACCGATTTACCGCTTTCTTTTTGGGGCTATGCTTTAGAGACTGCCGCATTCACTTTAAATAGGGCTCCGTTGAAATCCGTTGAGACGACACCGTATGAATTATGGTTTGGGAAGAAACCTAAGCTGTCGTTTCTAAAAGTTTGGGGGTGCGATGCTTATGTCAAGAAACTTCAACCTGAAAAGCTCGAACCCAAATCGGAAAAATGCGTCTTCATAGGGTACCCAAAAGAAACTATTGGGTACACCTTCTACCTCAGATCCGAAGGCAAGATCTTTGTTGCCAAGAATGGGTCCTTTCTGGAGAAAGAGTTTCTCTCGAAAGAAGTAAGTGGGAGGAAAGTAGAGCTTGATGAAGTATTGCCTCTTGAACCGGAAAATGGCGCAACTCAAGAAAATGTTCCTGAGGTGCCAGCACCGACTAGAGAGGAAGTTAATGATAATGATCAAGATACTTCTGATCAAGCTCCTACTGAAATTCGAAGGTCCACAAGGACACGTTCCGCACCAGAGTGGTACGGCAACCCTGTCTTGGAAATCATGTTGTTGGACAACGGTGAACCTTCGAACTATGAAGAAGCAATGGCGGGACCAGATTCCGACAAATGGCTAGAAGCCATGAAATCCGAGATAGGATCCATGTATGAGAACGAAGTATGGACTTTGACTGACTTGCCCGTTGAACGGCGAGCCATAGAAAATAAATGGATCTTTAAGAAGAAGACAGACGCGGATGGTAATGTGACCATCTATAAAGCTCGGCTTGTCGCTAAGGGTTATCGACAAGTTCAAGGGGTTGACTACGATGAGACTTTCTCACCGGTAGCGAAGCTGAAGTCCGTCCGAATCATGTTAGCAATTGCCGCATTCTATGATTACGAAATATGGCAAATGGACGTCAAAACGGCATTCCTTAATGGTTTCCTTAAGGAAGAATTGTATATAATCCAGCCGGAAGGTTTTGTCGATCCTAAGAATGCTGACAAAGTGTGCAAGCTCCAACGCTCGATTTATGGGCTGGTGCAAGCATCTCGGAGTTGGAACATTCGCTTTGATGAGATGATCAAAGCGTTTGGGTTTACACAGACTTATGGAGAAGCCTGCGTTTACAAGAAAGTGAGTGGGAGCTCTGTAGCATTTCTCATATTATATGTAGATGACATACTCTTGATGGGAAATGATATAGAACTCTTGGACAGCATCAAGGCCTACTTGAATAAAAGTTTTTCAATGAAGGACCTTGGAGAAGCTGCTTATATATTAGGCATCAAAATCTATAGAGATAGATCAAGACGCCTCATAGGTCTTTCACAAAGCACATACCTTGATAAGATATTGAAGAAGTTCAATATGGATCAATCCAAGAAAGGGTTCTTGCCTGTGTTACAAGGTCTGAAATTGAGCTCAGCTCAATGTCCGACCACGGCAGAAGATATAGAAGAGATGAGCGTCATCCCCTATGCCTCAGCCATAGGTTCTATTATGTGTGCCATGCTGTGTACCAGACCTGATGTTAACCTTGCCGTCAGTTTGGTAGGAAGGTACCAAAGTAATCCCGGCAAGGAACACTGGATAGCGGTCAAGAATATCCTGAAGTACCTGAAAAGGACTAAGGAAATGTTTCTCGTTTATGGAGGTGACGAAGAGCTCGTCGTAAAGGGTTACGTCGACGCTAGCTTCGACACAGATCTGGATGACTCTAAGTCACAAACCGGATACGTGTATATTTTGAATGGTGGGGCAGTAAGCTGGTGCAGTTGCAAGCAAAGCGTCGTGGCGGGATCTACATGTGAAGCGGAGTACATGGCAGCCTCGGAGGCAGCACATGAAGCAATATGGGTGAAGGAGTTCATCACCGACCTAGGAGTCATACCCAATGCGTCGGGGCCGATCAAGCTCTTCTGTGACAACACTGGAGCTATTGCACTTGCTAAGGAGCCCAGGTTTCACAAGAAGACAAGGCACATCAAGCGTCGTTTCAACTCCATTCGTGAAAATGTTCAAGATGGAGACATAGAGATTTGTAAAGTACATACGGACCTGAATGTAGCAGATCCGTTGACTAAACCTCTCCCTAGAGCGAAACATGATCAACACCAGAATTCCATGGGTGTTCGATTCATCACAATGTAACTAGATTATTGACTCTAGTGCAAGTGGGAGACTGTTGGAAATATGCCCTAGAGGCAATAATAAAACCATTATTATTATATTTCCTTGTTCATGATAATTGTCTTTATTCATGCTATAATTGTGTTATCCGGAAATCGTAATACATGTGTGAATAACAGACACCAACGTGTCCCTAGTGAGCCTCTAGTTGACTAGCTCGTTGATCAACAGATAGTCATGGTTTCCTGACTATGGACACTGGATGTCATTGATAACGAGATCACATCATTAGGAGAATGATGTGATGGACAAGACCCAATCCTAAACATAGCACAAGATCGTATAGTTCGTTTGCTAGAGTTTTACAATGTCAAGTATCTTTTCCTTAGACCATGAGATCGTGTAACTCCCGGATACCGTAGGAGTGCTTTGGGTATGCCAAACGTCACAACGTAACTGGGTGACTATAAAGGTAGACTACGGGTATCTCCGAAAGTGTCTGTTGGGTGACATGGATCAAGACTGGGATTTGTCACTCCGTATGACGGAGAGGTATCACTGGGCCCACTCGGTAATGCATCATGATAATGAGCTCAGAGTGACCAAGTGTCTGGTCACGGGATCATGCATTACGGTACGAGTAAAGTGACTTGCCGGTAACGAGATTGAACGAGGTATTGGGATACCGACGATCGAATCTCGGGCAAGTAACATATCGATAGACAAAGGGAATAGCGTACGGGGTTGATTGAATCCTCGACATCGTGGTTCATCCGATGAGATCATCGTGGAGCATGTGGGAGCCAACATGGGTATCCAGATCCCGCTGTTGGTTATTGACCGAAGAGTCGTCTCGGTCATGTCTGCTTGTTTCCCGAACCCGTAGGGTCTACACACTTAAGGTTCGGTTACGCTAGGGTTGTAGGGATATGTATATGCAGTAACCCGAATGTTGTTCGGAGTCCCGGATGAGATCCCAGACGTCGCGAGGAGTTCCGGAATGGTCCGGAGGTAAAGATTTATATATGGGAAGTCCTGTTTCGGGCATCGGGACAAGTTTCGGGGTTATCGGTATTGTACCGGGACCACCGGAAGGGTCCCGGGGGTCCACCGGGTGGGTCCACCTGCCCCGGGGGGCCACATGGGCTGTAAGGGGGTGCGCCTTGGCCTAATGGGCCAAGGGCACCAGCCCCACATAGGCCCATGCGCCTAGGGTTTAAGGGGACAAGAGTCCTAGGAGGGTAAGGCACCTCCTAGGTGCCTTGGGGGGGAGGGAAACCTCCCCTTGGCCGCCGGCCATAGGAGATTGGATCTCCTAGGCTGCGCACCACCCCCCCTTGGCACCCCTATATATAGTGGGGGAGAGGAGGGACTTCATACCTGAACGCCTTGGCCTTTGGTTGCCTCCTTCTCCCTCCCCAACACCTCCTCCACCTCCATAGTGCTTAGCGAAGCTCTGCCGGAGTACTGCAGCTCCATCAACACCACGCCGTCGTGCTGCTGCTGGTGCCATCTCCCTCAACCTCTCCTCCCTCCCTTGCTGGATCAAGAAGAGGAGACGTGGCTGTTCCGTACGTGTGTTGAACGCGGAGGTGCCGTCCGTTCGGCGCTGGTCATCGGTGATTTGGATCACGTCGAGTACGACTACATCATCACCGTTCTTTTGAACGCTTCCGTGCGTGATCTACAAAGGTATGTAGATGCATCTGATCACTCGTTGCTAGATGAACTCCTAGATGATCTTGGTGAAACGAGTAGGAAAATTTTTGTTTTCTGCAACGTTCCCCAACATACAAACCCCAAAGTGATTGAGCATCACTGAAGAGATTGATCCTGTGTGGATCCGACGCTTGTTACCTTTGAAGACTGTGCTTCTTCCAGACGGTTAGGCGTCATGGTCTAGAGCATCCAAGAGGAATTGTGGATCGCCGAGTGATCGAGTCTGTGAAGGTTTGGAAGTCGCCTGAAGACTTACCACGAGTGATTGGACGAGATCTGTGTGATCTTAGTTCAAGGAGAATACGGTGAGGACTTGGTGTCCTGAGCTGCGTGCTCAGCGACTGGGTGTCCGGGACTGCGTGTCCTCGAGTTTAAATACTCATCCGCTCCAACCAGACGTACAACTGAGACAGCAGTTGGAACTGGTCTAACAAATCATCGTCTTCATCAACCTTACTGGTTCTATTTCCTCAACTCTTTCATTTCATCATTATTGTGTTGAGTGATTGTTCATATCTGTGTTTGAAGACTTTGACTGAAGACTTTCTCAATTTCCTCAGTTCAATTTCTTCAGTCTGTTTGTCTTCATCTTGTGTTATCCTGTGTTTACGCTTTCTGTACTCCGTGCTTGTCTTCATTTCATCATGATGACTAAGTCTGTATCCTGTTATGCTTACTTCTGAGTACTTATTCCACTGCTAGTAGTTCTTCGCTAAGGAATTTCCTCACCGGCAAATTCCTCAGTGAAGAATTCATTAAAATCGCCTATTCACCCCCCTCTAGTCGATATAACGCACTTTCAATTGGTATCAGAGCAAGGTACTTCCTTGTTCTGTGTGATTTTGGTTTAACCACCTGGAGTTCTAGTTATGTCGGCCGCAGGTATGATCAAGGTCTCCGCCGGGTGTCCTACCTTCGATGGCACGGACTACCCCTACTAGAAGAATAAGATGCGAATGCATCTTGAAGCAATTGATAACGATCTCTGTTACATTGTGGAAAATGGTGTTCCCTCAGTCACACCTTTTCTGAATGCTGCTGATGTGAAGAGATTCAAGCAACTCGATTCTCAAGCGAAGAATATCATATGTGGCCATCTGAGTAAAGGACAGTATGGTAGAGTGAGTGCTTTGGAAACTGCTAATCTTATCTCGGATAGGCTCTCCAAAGTAAACGAAGGAGTCTCAACTCAACGTGACTCTCATGTTGACGTTCTTCGCAATCTCTTCAACCGCTTCAAAAGACTCGACAATGAAAATGTTTAGCAAACCTTCGATCGCCTCACTGACATCTCAAATGAGCTTCAAGCGCTTGGCGCCACTGACATCACCAACCATGAGGTGGTGAAGAAATTGCTGAGATCGCTAGATTCCTCATTTGATACTCTAGCACTGATGATTCAAGAGCGAGCTGATTACAAGTCACTAGATCCCGCTGATATCCTCGAGAGGCTAAATACTCATGAGTTCCAGCTTGCTGAAAAGAGAGATCTCTATGGTTCAAGCTATGGCAAACCACGTGCCCTGAAGGTCAAGGTTGTGTCTGAATCTGAATGTGAAGACTCTGGTAGTAGCCTTGGTGATCCTGAAGAATTGAGCCAGGAGCTAGCACTGCTCATGAAGAAGTTCCAGAAGTTCTCAAGACGTGGTCGCTTTGGAAAATCCTCAAGAAGCAGTGATTCCTCATCAAGTGACTATAAAAGAAGACTTTGCCACAAATGCAAGAAACCTAGTCACTATATTCAGGATTGTCCTCAATGGGAAAAGGAACTAAAGAAGAAGAAATACAAGGATTACAGTTCTGATGATGCTAAGAAGAAGAAGAAATCTTCAAAATCTTCATCATCAAAATCCTCGAAGTCTTCATCTCACAAGAAGAGCAGCTCCAAGAAGGCTCGAGCATTCATTGGCAAGGAAATGGACTCTGAAGCTGAATCTGAGGAACATGAAGAAGAGGAGGCATCTGAGGAGTCAGAGTCTGGTGTGGCGAGTCTGGCTCTCGCTACTGCTTTCGTCAGCAAGTCTATCTTCAACTCTGAAGAAATTGACCGCACCAACAAGGCTGACGAAGACAATGATGACTACGCTCCCACCTATTACTTCATGGCAAAAGGTGCCAAGGTAACAAAATACCCCTCCTCTGAATCTAGTGAGGATGAATCTGATAAAAATCTTAAGCCCAGTTACTCTAAACTTGCTAAGATTGCAGTGAAACAACAAAAGGCTATTGAAAAACTTCAAAACATGCTAGACAAAAGTGATGATATGTTGGGTGATGAAATGGACCGCACTAAAGACTTAACTGAAAATCTTCAGAGACTTCAGTCTAAGTTTGACAATCTTCAAAGTCATCATAACACTCTCTTATCTGATCACGAGAAGCTTTCTTATAAATTTCTTCAAAGAAAGCAAGATCTTGAGAAGCTAAGAATGAGTTATGAAGATCTTCAGAAGGATCGCGATTCATTACTTGCTCAACAAATCAGCGCTACTCAAGAAGAATTTGTTCCTTCATGCTTAAAGTGCATTGAACGGGAATCTGCTAATTCTTCACCTGAATATTCAAATGCTTCAACTGTTACAAATTCTGTTGGGGAACGTAGTAATTTCAAAAAATTTCCTACGCACACGCAAGATCATGGTGATGGCATAGCAACGAGAGGGGAGAGTGTTGTCCACGTACCCTCGTAGACCGTAAGCGGAAGCATTAGCACAACACGGTTGATGTAGTCGTACGTCTTCACGATCCGACCGATCCAAGCACCGAACGTACGGCACCTTCGAGTTCAGCACACGTTCAGCTCGATGACGATCCCCGGGCTCCGATCCAGCAAAGCTTCGGGGATGAGTTCCGTCAGCACGACGGCGTGGTGACGATGATGATGTTCTACCGGCGCAGGGCTTCGCCTAAACTCCGCGACGATATGACCGAGGTGGAATATGATGGAGGGGGGCACCGCACAAGGCTAAGGAACGATCCGTAGATCAACTTGTGTGTCATGGGGTGCCCCCTGCCCCCGTATATAAAGGAGCAAGGGGGGGAGGAGGCCGGCCCTAGGAGGGGGCGCGCCAAGTGTGGAGTCCTACTAGGACTCCCTAGTCCTAGTAGGATTCCACCTCCCTTGTTGGAGTAGGAGAAGGGGGAAAGAGGGGGAAGTGGAGAAGGAAGGGAGAGGGGGGCCGCGCCCCAAACCCTTTGTCCAATTCGGACTGGGCTTGGGAGGGGCGCGCGCCACCTCCTGGCTCCTTCCCACTAAGGCCCATTATGGCCCAATACTCTTCCCCGTATTCCCGTAACTCCCCGGTACTCCGAAAAATACCCGAATCACTCGGAACCTTTCCGAACTCCGAATATAGTTGTCCAATATATCGATCTTTACGTCTCGACCATTTCGAGACTCCTCGTCATGTCCCTGGTCTCATCCGGGACTCCGAACTCCTTCGGTACAACAAAACTCATAAACTCATAATATAACTGTCATCGAAACCTTAAGCGTGCGGACCCTACGGGTTCGAGAACTATGTAGACATGACCTAGAACTATTCTTGGTCAATAACCAATAGCGGAACCTGGATGCTCATATTGGCTCCTACATATTCTACGAAGATCTTTATCGGTCAAACCGCATAACAACATACGTTGTTCCTTTTGTCATCGGTATGTTACTTGCCCGAGATTCGATCGTCGGTATCCAATACCTAGTTCAATCTCGTTACCGGCAAGTCTATTTACTCGTTACATAATGCATCATCCCGCAACTAACTCATTAGTCACATTGCTTGCAAGGCTTATAGTGATGTGCATTACCGAGAGGGCCCAGAGATACCTCTCCGACAATCGAAGTGACAAAACCTAATCTCGAAATACGCCAACCCAACATGTACCTTTGGAGACACCTGTAGTACTCCTTTATAATCACCCAGTTACGTTGTGACGTTTGGTAGCACCCAAAGTGTTCCTCCGATAAATGGGAGTTGCATAATCTCATAGTTACAGGAACATGTATAAGTCATGAAGAAAGCAATAGCAACATACTAAACGATCAAGTGCTAAGCTAACGGAATGGGTCAAGTCAATCACATCATTCTCCTAATGATGTGATCCCGTTAATCAAATGACAACTCTTTTGTCCATGGTTTAGGAAACATAACCATCTTTGATAAACGAGCTAGTCAAGTAGAGGCATACTAGTGACACTATGTTTGTCTATGTATTCACACATGTATTATGTTTCCAGTTAATACAATTCTAGCATGAATAATAAACATTTATCATGATATAAGGAAATAAATAATAACTTTATTATTGCCTCTAGGGCATATTTCCTTCAAATTCTTCACCTGCCTCTGCTATCACTAAGTCCTTATCTGAGGACATTGCTAGTACTACTAATGATGCAGGGCTGAAGGAATTGTACACAACAGGCATGTACAAAAGCCTCAAAGGGCATCAGATTCTTTGTGATGTGCTCAAAAAGAAGATCCTCAACAGAAACCCTAGGAAAGAGGGTATTTCCTTTGAGAGGAAACTCAATGCTGATGGAACATATTGGAAGCCTAAGCAGTACCCCAAAACCTTATGGGTTGCTGCAAAGGGACCTCCAGTTGATCCATCCAACTTATCTGGCTTTACATGTGAATCTCCTCATTTTTCTTATGAGTCATTTGACTCCAACTATAAACTGTTCAAAAATCAGAATGGTGAAGTATTTGCTAGATACGTTGGGACTAACTGCAGGAACGGTTCCCCTATGAAGAAAATCTGGGTTCCCAAAAGTTATGTTGAAAGTCTTCAGGTGAATGTTCTCATGACACCACCTGTGAAGAACAAGAACCCCAGATCAAATTCTTCATATGGACCTAATTCTTCACATGGATCAAATTCCTCAAATGGATCAAAGTCCTCATATGATCATCATCGTGCTAATAACTCTGTTTCGCAGGGTAGAGCTAAGGGCTATGAATATGCGCATTATTCTTCAAATCATTATGTTCATAAGTCCTCGAAGAACTTCTCTGCTTATTCATATGCTTACCCTAACCCCTCTTATGTGGAACGCAATGGATTGGCCTCTATGCCACCTTTCTCATATGGTGCTCGCAGAGTGATGAACTCTTTGCCACCCCTTCAGATGTGGGTGGTGAAGAAAAAGAACTAATCTCTTATGCAGGGTCAGGTCTCCAGACGTGCCTTAACATCTGAAGAATTTGCTGGAGGCCTGACAAACTGCCTGAAAGGACGCAGGCGAATCATGATGAAATGAACTTTCATTTCACACGTCCTCATACTGAAATATCTGTTTTACTGTTTGATGAAATTCATCTGATGAACTTGATATCATATTCTTCACTGATGAAGTATATGAGATCGTAAGTTGCACTAATTCATCTGCAGGATGATCAGCCCAAAGTCAACGAGTGGGTTCTCGATAGTGGATGTACAAATCACATGACTGGTGACAAGAACCTATTGATGGATGCTCCCTTAACACCGTCGCATCTGAAGCACATCATCTTCGTTGACAAAGGCAAAAGTCAGGTATTGGGTCTAGGTAAGGTTGCGATCTCAAAGGATCGACACATGGACAAAGTCATGCTTGTTGAGTCCTTAGGATACAACCTCATGTCTGTCTCAATGCTTTGTGATCTTGATATGGTTGTTGTCTTTGGAAGATATCGATGTGTTGTGATCATGGAAGCTAACTATTCCAAAGTCTTCGAAGGCTTTAGGAGAGGAGATCCGTATATTGTTGATTTCTCTACAGGACCACAATCAGCAATGTGCTTACTTGCAAAAGCTTCAGAAGGCTGGCTATGGCATCGACGACTTGGTCATGCTGGCATGAGGAATCTGAACGCGCTTGCGAAGAAGAAGCATGCCATTGGCATTGAGAATGTAAAATTCCTCAAGGATCACTTATGCGGAGCTTGTGAAGCTGGAAAGATGACCAAGGCCAAGCATCTAGCGAAGACTATCATGACCACTACTCGTCCATTCGAATTACTTCACATGGATCTCTTTGGTCCTAATCATTATTCTGCTGTTTCAAATGATGCATCTCTATATGGCTTTGTCATTGTTGATGACTATTCTTATTACACATGGGTACACATTGTCACTTACAAACATGAAGTGCAGGAAATCTTCAAATGATTTTCCTCGAGGGCTTCAACCAACTTTGGTGTGAAGATCAAGCACATCAGAACTGACAATGGGACTGAGTTCAAGAATTCCGGTCTTGATGGCTATCTTGATGAACTTGGTATTACGCATGAGTTATCTCCTCCTTATACTCCTCAGCAAAATGGCGTCGTGGAGCGCAAGAACAGAACCCTCGCTGAAATGGCTCGCACTATGCTTGATGAATACAAAACGCCTCGTTGTTTTTGGATTGATGCAATTGATACTGCATGCCACATCATCAATCGGGTATATCTTCACAAATTCTTCAAGAAGACTGCCTATGAACTCCTCACTGACAAGAAACCCAATGTGAGTTACTTCAAAGTCTTTGGTGCTAAATGTTGGATTAGAGATCCTCATCACAATGCTAAATTTGCACCGAAAGCAAATGAAGGTTTTATGCTTGGTTACGGAAAGGACTCGCACACCTATAGAGTCTTCAACAACGGTCTTCACAAGGTTGTTGAAACTGTAGATGTGTGGTTCGATGAAACTAATGGCTCGCAAAGAGAGCACCTACCTTCTGTGATAGATGAACCAGAACCTGAGGATTCTATCAAGTGAAGGAAATATGCCCTAGAGGCAATAATAAAGTTATTATTTATTTCCTTATTTCATGATAAATGTTTATTATTCATGCTAGAATTGTATTAACCGGAAACATAATACATGTGTGAATACATAGACAAACATAGTGTCACTAGTATGCCTCTACTTGACTAGCTCATGAATCAAAGATGGTTAAGTTTCCTAGCCATGGACAAAAGAGTTGTCATTTGATTAATGGGATCACATCATTAGGAGAATGATGTGATTGACATGACCCATTCCGTTAGCCAAGCACTTGATCGTTTAGTATGTTGCTATTGCTTTCTTCATGACTTATACAAAGTTCCTGCAACTATGAGATTGTGCAACTCCCGTTTACCAGAAGAACACTTTGTGTGCTACCAAACGTCACAACGTAACTGGGTGATTATAAAGGTGATCTATAGGTGTTTCCGAAGGTACATGTTGGGTTGGCATAATTCAAGATTAGGTTTTGTCACTCCGATTGTCGGAGAGGTATCTCTGGGCCCTCTCGGTAATACTCATCACCTAAGCCTTGCAAGCATTGTAACTAATGAGTTAGCTATAAGATGATGTGTTACAGAACGAGTAAAGAGACTTGCCGGTAACGAGATTGAACTAGGTATTGGATACCGACGATCAAATCTCGGGCAAGTAACATACCGATGACAAAGGGAACAACGTATGTTGTTATGCGGTTTGACCGATAAAGATCTTCGTAGAATATGTAGGAAACAATATGGGCATCTAGGTTCCGCTATTGGTTATTGACCGGGAATAGTTCTAGGTCATGTCTACATAGTTCTCGAACCCATAGGGTCCGCACGCTTAACATTACGATGACAGTTTTATTATGAGTTTACAAGTTTTGATGTACCAAAGTTTGTTAGGAGTCCCGGATGTGATCACGGACATGACGAGGAGTCTCGAAATGGTCGAGACATAAAGATTGATATATTGGACGACTATATTCGGACACCGGAAGTTTTCCGGGTGATTTCGGAGAAAACCGGAGTGCCGGAGGGTTACCGGAACCCCTCCCGGAGAGTTAATGGGCCACATGGGCCTTGGTGGGAAGAGAGAGGGGCGGCCAGGAAGGGCCGCGCACCCCCTCTCCCTCTGGTCCGAATTGGACTAGGAGGGGGGGCGGCGCCCCCCTCTTTCCTTCCCCTCCTCTCCCCCTTCCTTCCCCTCCTAGTAGGAGTAGGAAAGGAGGAGTCCTACTCCTACAAGGAGGAGGACTCCTCCTCCTGGCACGCCCAACAAGGGCCGGACAGCCTCCCCCCTCCCTCCTTTATATACGGGGGCAGGGGGCACCCCATAGACACACAAGTTGATCTACGGATCGTTCCTTAGCCGTGTGCGGTGCCCCCCTCCACCATATTCCACCTCGGTCATATCGTCGCGGAGTTTAGGCGAAGCCCTGCGCCGGTAGAACATCATCATCGTCACCACGCCGTCGTGCTGACGGAACTCATCCCCGAAGCTTTGCTGGATCGGAGCCCGGGGATCGTCATCGAGCTGAACGTGTGCTGAACTCGGAGGTGCCGTACATTCGGTGCTTGGATCGGTCGGATCGTGAAGACGTACGACTACATCAACCGCGTTGTCATAACGCTTCCGCTTACGGTCTACGAGGGTACATGGACGAACACTCTCCCCTCTCGTTGCTATGCATCACCATGATCTTGCGTGTGCGTAGGAATTTTTTTGAAATTACTACGTTCCCCAATAGTGGCATCCGATCCCAGGTTTTATGCGTTGATGTTATATGCACGAGTAGAACACAAGTGAGTTGTGGGCGATACAAGTCATACTGCTTACCAGCATGTCATACTTTGGTTCGGTGGTATTGTGAGATGAAGCGGCCCGGACCGACATTACGCGTACGCTTACGCGAGACTGGTTTCACCGTTACGAGCACTCGTGCTTAAAGGTGGCTGGCGGGTGTCTGTCTCTCTCACTTTAGCTGAATCGAGTGTGGCTATGCCCGGTCCTTGCGAAGGTTAAAACAGCACCAACTAGACAAACTATCGTTGTGGTTTTTATGCGTAGGTAAGAACGGTTCTTGCTAAAAGCCCGTAGCAGCCACGTAAAATTTGCAACAACAAAGTAGAGGACGTCTAACTTGTTTTTGCAGGGCATGTTGTGATGTGATACGGTCAAGATGTGATGCTATATTTTATTGTATGAGATGATCTTGTTTTGTAACCGAAGTTATCGGCAACTGGCAGGAGCCATATGGTTGTCGCTTTATTGTATGAAATGCAAACGCCCTGTAATTGCTTTACTTTATCACTAAGCGGTAGCGATAGTCGTAGAAGCAATAGTTGGCGAGACGACAACGATGCTACGATGGAGATCAAGGTGTCGCGCCGGTGACGATGGTGATCACGACGGTGCTTCGAAGATGGAGATCACAAGCACAAGATGATGATGGCCATATCATATCACTTATATTGATTGCATGTGATGTTTATCCTTTATGCATCTTATCTTGCTTTGATTGACGGTAGCATTTTAAGATGATCTCTCACTAAAATTATCAAGAAGTGTTCTCCCTGAGTATGCACCGTTGCCAAAGTTCGTCGTGCCCAGACACCACGTGATGATCGGTTGTGATAAGCTCTACGTCCATCTACAACGGGTGCAAGCCAGTTTTGCACGCGCAGAATACTCAGGTTAAACTTGACGAGCCTAGCATATGCAGATATGGCCTCGGAACACGGAGACCGAAAGGTCGAGCGTGAATCATATAGTAGATATGATCAACATAGTGATGTTCACCATTGAAAACTACTCCATCTCACGTGATGATCGGTTATGGTTTAGTTGATTTGGATCACGTGATCACTTAGATGACTAGAGAGATGTCTGTCTAAGTGGGAGTTCTTAAGTAATATGATTAATTGAACTTAAATTTATCATGAACTTAGTCCTGGTAGTATTTTGCAAATTATGTTGTAGATCAATAGCTCACGTTGTTGCTTCCCTATGTTTTTTGCTTCCCTATGTTTTTATATGTGTTCCTAGAGAAAATTGTGTTGAAAGATATTAGTAGCAATGATGCAAATTGGATTTGTGATCTGAGGTTTATCCTCATTGCTGCACAGAAGAATTATGTCCTTGATGCACCGCTAGGTGACAGACCGATTGCAGGAGCAAATGCAGACGTTATGAACGTTTGGCTAGCTCAATATGATGACTACTTGATAGTTTTGTGCACCATGCTTTATGGCTTAGAATCGGGACTTCAAAGACGTTTTGAAGGTCATGGACCATATGGGATGTTCCAGGAATTGAAGTTAATATTTCAAGCAAATACCCGAGTTGAGAGATATGAAGTCTCCAACAAGTTCTATAGCTAAAAGATGGAGGAGAATCGCTCAACTAGTGAGCATGTGCTCAGATTGTCTGGATACTTCAATCGCTTGAATCAAGTGGGAGTTAATCTTCTAGATAAAATAGTGATTGACATAATTCTCTAGTCACCACCACCAAGTTACTAGAACTTCGTGATGAACTATAATGCAAGGGATGATGAAAACGATTCCCAAGCTCTTCGTGATGCTGAAATCAACGAAGGTAGAAATCAAGAAAGAGCATCAAGTGTTGATGATTGACAAGACCACTAGTTTCAAAGAAAAGGGCAAAGGGAAAGAAAGGGAACTTCAAGTAGAATGGCAAGCAAGTTGTCACTCCCTCGAAGAAGCCCAAAGCTGGACCAAAGCCTGAAACTGAGTGATTATACTGCAAAGGAAATGGTAACTAGAAGAGGAAATGCCTTGAATATTTGGTGGATAAGAAGGATGGCAAAGTGAACAAGGGTATATTTGATATACATGTTATTGATGTGTACCTTACTAGTGTTTATAGTAACCCCTGAGTATTTGATACTTGTTCGGTTGCTAAGATTAGTAACTCGAAACAGGAGTTACAGAATAAACAAAAACTAGTTGAGGGTGAAGTGATGATGTGTGTTGGAAGTGGTTCCAAGATTGATATGATCATCATCGCACACTCCCTATACTTTCGGGATTAGTGTTGAACCTAAATAAATGTTATTTGGTGTGTTGAGCATGAATATGATTTGATCATGTTTATTGCAATACTGTTATTCATTTAAAATCAGAGAATAATTGTTGTTCTGTTTAAATGAATAAAACCTTTGATGGTCATACACCCAATGAAAATAGTTTGTTGGATCTCGATCGTAGTGATACACATATTCATAATATTGATGCCAAAAGATGCAAAGTTGATAATGATAGTGCAACTTATTTGTGGCACTGCCGTTTGGGTCATATCGGTGTAAAGCGCATGAAGAAACTCCATGAACATGGATTTTTGGAATCACTTGGTTATGAATCATTTGATGCTTGCGAACCGTGCCTTTTGGGCAAGATGACTAAAACTCCGTTCTTCGGAACAATGGAACGAGCTACTGACTTGTTGGAAATAATACATACCGATGTATGTGATCCAATGAGTGTTGATGCTCGTGGCAAGTATCGTTATTTTCTGACCTTCACAAGATGATTTGAGCAGATATGGGTATATCTACTTAATGAAGCACAAGTCTGAAACATTTGAAAAGTTCAAAGAATTTTAGAGTGAAGTGGAGAATCATCGTAACAAGAAAATAAAGTTTCTGCAATTTGATCGCGGAGACAAATATTTAAGTTACGAGTTTGGTCTTCAATTAAAACAATGTGGAATAGTTTCACAAACTCATGCCACCTGGAACACCACAGCTTAATGGTGTGTCCGAACGTCGTAATCGTACTTTACTAGATATGGTGCGATCTATGATGTCTCTTATCGGTTTACCATTATTATTTTGGGGTGATGCATTAGAGACAGCTGCATTCACGTTAAAAGGGCACCATCTAAATCCGTTGAGACGACATCGTATAAAATGTGGTTTAGCAGTAAACCTAAGCTGTCGTTTCTTAAAGTTTGGAGTTGCGATGCTTATATGAAAAAGGTTTTCAACCTGATAAGCTCAAACCCAAATCGGAGAAGTGCGTCTTCATAGAATACCCAAAGGAAACTGTTGGGTACTCCTTCTATCACAAATCCAAAGGCAAAACATTCATTGCTAAGAATGGATTCTTTCTAGAGAAGGAGTTTCTCTCGAAAGAAGTGAGTGGGAGGAAAGTAGAACTTGATAAGGTAATTGTACCTTCTCCCAAATTGGAAAGTAGTTCATCACAGAAATCAGTTCCAGTGATGCCTACACCGATTAGTGAGGAAGTTAATGTTGATGATCATGAAGCTTCAGATCAAGTTACTACCGAACCTCATAGGTCTTCCAGAATAAGATCCGCACCTAAGTGGTACGGTAATCCCGTTCTAGAAGTCATGTTACTAGACCATGATGAACCTACGAACTATGAGGAAGCGATGATGAGCCCAGATTCCGCAAAATGGCTTGAGGCCATAAAGTCTGAGATAGGATCCATATATGAGAACAAAGTGTGGACTTTGGTGGACTTGCCCGATGATCGGCAAGCCATAGAAAATAAATGGATCTTCAAGAGGAAAACGGACGCTGATAGTAGTGTTACTATCTACAAAGCTAGACTTGTCGAAAAAAGGTTTTTGACAAAGTTCAAGATGTTGAATACAATGAGATTTTCTCACTCGTATCGATGCTTAAGTCTGTCCGAATCATGTTAGCAATTGTCACATTTTAGGAAATCTGGCAAATGGATGTCAAAAACTGCATTCCTTAATGGATTTATTAAAGAAGAGTTGTATATGATGCAACCAGAAGGTTTTGTCAATCCTAAAGATGCTAACAAAATGTGCAAGCTCCAGCGATCCATCTATGGACTGGTGCAAGCATCTCAGAGTTGGAATATACACTTTGATAAGTTGATCAAAGCATATAATATTATACAGACTTGCGGTGAAGCCTGTATTTACAAGAAAGTGAGTGGGAGGTCTGTAGCATTTCTAATATTATATGTGGATGACATATTGTTAATTGGAAATGATATGGAAATTCTGGATAGCATAAAAGGATACTTGAATAAGAGTTTTTTCAAAGCAAGACCTCGGTGAAGCTGCTTACACATTGAGCATCAAGATCTATATAGATAGATCAAGACGCTTGATAAGATTTTTCAATGAGTACATACCTTGATAAATTTTTGAAATAGTTCAAAATGGAACAGTCAAAGAAGGAGTTCTTGCCTGTGTTACAAGGTGTGAAGATGAGTAAGACTCAAGACCCGACCATTGCAGAAAATAGAAAGAGAATGAAAAGTCATTCCCTATGCCTCAGTCATAGGTTCTATAAAGTAGGCTATGCTGTGAACCAGACCTATTGTATACCTTGCTCTGTGTTTGGCAAAGGAATACAATTTTGATCTAATAAGTAGATCACTAGACATGGGTCAAGAATATCCTTAGTGAGGACTAAGGAGATGTTTCTCGATTATGGAGGTGATAAAAGAGCCCGTCGTAAAAGTTACAACGATGCAAGCTTTTACACCAATTCAGATGACTCTAAGTCTCAATCTGGATACATATTGAAAGTGGGAGCAATTAGCTAGAGTAGCTCCGTGCAGAGCATTGTGGACATAGAATATTTGCGAAATACATACGGCTCTGAATATGACAGGCCCATTGACTAAGCTTCTCTCACGAGCAAAACATGATCATACCTTAGTACTCTTTTGGGTGTTAATCACATAGCGATGTGAACTAGATTATTGACTCTAGTAAACCCTTTGGGTGTTGATCACATGATGATGTGAACTATGGGTATTAATCACATGCAGATGTGAATATTGGTGTTAAATCACATAGCGATGTAAACTAGATTATTGACTCTAGTGCAAGTGGGAGACTGAAGGAAATATGCCCTAGACGCAATAATAAAGTTATTATTTATTTCCTTATTTCATGATAAATGTTTATTATTCATGCTAGAATTGTATTAACCGGAAACATAATACATGTGTGAATACATAGACAAACATAGTGTCACTAGTATGCCTCTACTTGACTAGCTCGTGAATCAAAGATGGTTAAGTTTCCTAGCCATGAACAAAAGAGTTGTCATTTGATTAATGGGATCACATCATTAGGAGAATGATGTGATTGACATGACCCATTCCGTTAGCCTAGCACTTGATCGTTTAGTATGTTGCTATTGCTTTCTTCATGACTTATACAAAGTTCCCGCAACTATGAGATTGTGCAACTCCCGTTTACCGGAAGAACACTTTGTGTGCTACCAAACGTCACAACGTAACTGGGTGATTATAAAGGTGCTCTACAGGTGTTTCCAAAGGTACATGTTGGGTTGGCATAATTCGAGATTAGGTTTTGTCACTCCGATTGTCGGAGAGGTATCTCTGGGCCCTCTCGGTAATACTCATCACCTAAGCCTTGCAAGCATTGTAACTAATGAGTTAGTTATAAGATGATGTGTTACAGAACGAGTAAAGAGACTTGCCGGTAACGAGATTGAACTAGGTATTGGATACCGATGATCAAATCTCGGGCAAGTAACATACCGATGACAAAGGGAACAACGTATGTTGTTATGCGGTTTGACCGAGAAAGATCTTCGTAGAATATGTAGGAACCAATATGGGCATCCAGGTTCCGCTATTGGTTATTGACCGAGAATAGTTCTTGGTCATGTCTACATAGTTCTCGAACCCGTAGGGTCCGCACGCTTAACGTTACGATGACAGTTTTATTATGAGTTTACAAGTTTTGATGTACCGAAGTTTGTTCGGACTCCCGGATGTGATCACGGACATGACGAGGAGTCTCAAAATGGTCGAGACATAAAGATTGATATATTGGACGACTATATTCGGACACCGGAAGTGTTCCGGGTGATTTCGGAGAAAACCGGAGTGCCGGAGGATTACCGGAACACCTCCCGGAGAGTTAATGGGCCACATGGGCCTTGGGGGGAAGAGAGAGGGGCGGCCAGGAAGGGCCGCGCGCCCCCTCTCCCTCTGGTCCGAACTGGACTAGGAGGGGGGCGGCGCCCCCCTCTTTCCTTCCCCTCCTCTCCCCCTTCCTTCCCATAGACACACAAGTTGATCTACGGATCGTTCCTTAGCCGTGTGCGGTGCCCCCCTCCACCATATTCCACCTCGGTCATATCGTCGCGGAGTTTAGGCGAAGCCCTGCGCCGGTAGAACATCATCATCGTCACCACGCCGTCGTGTTGACGGAACTCATCCCCGAAGCTTTGCTGGATCGGAGCCCGAGGATCGTCATCGAGCTGAACGTGTGCTGAACTCGGAGGTGCCGTACATTTGGTGCTTGGATCAGTCGGATCGTGAAGACGTACGACTACATCAACCGCGTTGTCCTAACGCTTCCGCTTACGGTCTACGAGGGTACGTGGACGAACACTCTCCCCTCTCGTTGCTATGCATCACCATGATCTTGCGTGTGCGTAGGAAATTTTTTGAAATTACTACGTTCCCCAACATCAAGTTCAAGGCTACTGAGGATGTTATTCCTACCGAAGAATCTGTTGAAGAATTCATTCCAGAATGTGAAGAAAATCGAGCTGGTGCACCTGATGAAAATGCTGAAGAAAATGGTGCTGAAGAAAATGCTGATCAAATTCCTCAACGACAACCAGCTCATCCTCGCATTGCAAAAGAAGTGCAAGTGAAAAAGATCATCGATGACATTCGAGCGCCAGGTCCTCTCACACGCTCAAAAGCTTCACATTTATCTAACTTTTGTGGGCACTATGCTTTTGTCTCTATTACAGAGCCCACTAAGGTAGATGAAGCATTTCTGGAGCCTGAGTGGATTCAGGCCATTCAAGAAGAATGACATCAGTTCGAGGTCAACAATGTCTGGGAACTGGTCAAACGTCCAGATCCTCGCAAGCATAATATCATCGGCACAAAGTGGATCTACCGCAACAAGCAAGATGAAAATGGCCTTGTGGTGAGGAATAAGGCACGACTTGTAGCTCAAGGCTACACAAAGGTTGAAGGAATTGATTTCGATGAAACTTTTGCACTTGTTGCTAGACTTGAGGCTATTCGCATATTAATTGCTTATGCTAACCATCATAATATTATCTTACAACAAATGGATGTGAAAAGTGCATTCCTCAATGGTAAGCTTGAGGAAGAAGTATATGTTGCTCAACCCCCAGGTTTTGAAGATCCAAAGAATCCTGACAAAGTCTTCAGACTTAACAAGGCCCTGTATGGCCTCAAGCAGGCCCCTCGGGCATGGTATGACACTTTGAAGGAATTCTTCATGAAGAATGGCTTCACACCCGGTTCACTCGACCCTACTCTCTTTACTAAATCTTATGATGGTGAACTGTTTGTGTGCCAAATATACATTGATGATATTATCTTTGGCTGTACTGACCAACGTTATAGTGATGAATTTTCCTATATGATGAGTGAAGAATATCAAATGTATATGATGGGAGAGTTGAAATTCTTTTTAGGTCTTCAAATTCGTCAACAGCACAATGGCATATTCATATCTTAGGAGAAATACCTCAAGGAAGTTCTGAGGAAATTCGGCATGCAACACTACAAGAAATATGCTATCTTGTGACCTCCACTATTGGTCACTGAAAGGTCACCGTTTTCAATTTGTGACCTTTTTGTGACCAAAAACAGAAGGTCAAAAGCTGAGGGTCGTAAACTGACTATAGCGACCTTTCTTCTGGAATGGTCGTAGACGTTTATGACCAAAAAAAAAGGTCATAGATTTTACGACCAATTATTTTGGTCACTAGCAATCCGACCACACCACGTCAGATCCACCGTGGCAAGCTGACGTGGCATAATTACGACCAAATGAAAGGTCGTAAAATAGAATCAGCCCGGTCCATTTCAGCCGTCTACATGGGCCAAGCCCAATAATTCGGCATGTTTAATTGTTTTTTCTCTCTTTACTTTGCTTATGTGTATGGGCCTGGCCTAATAATTTGGCCTTTTATTTTCTGGGAATGGAGCCTTTTTCTGATGAATTTTTTTTATAGTCCACTATTTTTTTGGGCCACAGCCTTTTTGGTCTAGTTCGAATTTGGGCCTTGGCCTTTTTATTTTCTGCTATGCAGCCTTTTATAAATTTTTTTCTTACATTCATTTCCTTTTTTAGGCCCAAGCCTTTTTGGTCTAATTCTCGTTTGGGCCTTGGCCTTTTTAGAGCCCAAGTTCTTATTTTGCATAACTTCACATAAAATAAACAATAAACAGAAAGGCCCAGGTGCACAAGTGATCCACACAACTTCACAGAAAATAAACAATAACTCCACAACTTCACAAGTGATCCATAACTTCACAGGTTCACAAGATCACATAACTTCACAGGTAGCAATGCAACAAAATGCTCAAAGACAAACTTCACAGGTTCAAACTAGGTTCACAGCCATCAAACTAGACAGCAATTCTCAAGTTCAAAATGCTCAAACTACCATCAAAGCAGCACAACCATCAAACTGCCGTAGTTCCAAAGAGAGCCATCAAGTGGGCTAACTTATCTTCCTGTTCTTGAGACTTCTTGCGCAGCAGCTCAAGTTCCTTGTCGCGTGCAGCTTCAGATTCTTCCGCCTTCATCTTGATTGCCGCCAATTCTTCTTGCACCAGGTCAGCTTGAAGCTCGGACCTCTGCAGCTTCTGCTCAAGGTCACGAACATGAGCAAATACTTCAGCAGTTGCTTTGCGGGAGTTGTTCCTAGATGACTGGAGCCCAACATTCGTGAGGAATGTGCTTTGCTTGACAGATTTCAACAACACTTATTCGACAATTTGAACAGTAGACTTTGGCTCTTCACCTTCTGGTACCGGCGCGTCCTTCATTTCTTCCATCTCAAGCTAGCATATGGAGGAAAATGATAGGCATTAGTGGAGAAACCAAACCAGCACACAAATGGATTATTTGAAGTAACCAAACCAGCAAACAAAATCTATACAAGAAGATGATGACTAGTGACCTGGAGACATGCAATTGGAACAATATGATCGCTTCATTAAGCCTAGAATGGTGGTTCTATATAAGATGGCTTCCTGACTAACATTCAGATCAAATTTCATCATGTCATAAAAAATGCAACAAATAGCATCAAAGCTGTTCTAATATCTTCATTAAGCGTAGAATGGAACTATAAGCATGGAACTATCAAACAACATCAAAGCATGGAACTGGCTCCGAATCAAACAGCATTAAATCATTAAAGCATCAAAGTTGGCATGGACAAAGCTGGCATCAAAGCTGGCATGAATCAAACAGGGCATGGACAAAGCATGGAGTGACTTACTATAGCAGTCTTGACTGGCTCTGAAAACCCGTGCTTCTTGCTGTTGTGGGTGGCCTTAAACAAGTCAATTGCAGACAACTGTTCACCCTTACGCTCTTCTTTCTGAAATGTTTTTCAACAAAAATCAAAATGTTATTCAGCAAGAATCAGAAATGTTATCCAACGAGGATCAAACGGTAAGGTCTCTAGAGAAAAGTTCTCACAGTGGCAAAAATTTGTGTTGTGTAGTGCCTGGAACCAGTTCTCTGATTGTACACGATTTTTTCTTGATTCATCTTGTTCGACACACAGGTTTCCTACAAAAAAGCATACTGTCAGCATGATCTAGCACTAGCATATCATGTGTAGAACATAAAGCATCAAACAAAGCAGAGACACATCTTGTGTCTTGGGGTAGACCACATCTCCACCAAAGCTTGCCATTCACCATCCATCAGATCAGGTACTGGATACTTGATGCTGACTTTATTTGCGGCTACGGTGTCAAAATACTTCTTCTTGATCTGATGGCGTCTGTTCTTTGAATTTTTCTGCAGAATATCTTTGCACGCGGTCTTGATGGTTTCCGAGTTCGTGTTCATCTTAAAATTTGCCTACCAAGACAACAAACAAGGTAGGAACAATATTATTGATCATGCATAGGTGTAACAGAAAATAGATAGCACATTAACTATGAAACAACTAGCTTACAGCAACTTTCCCAATGTAGTTCTCCAATAGACTAGCATTTTTTTTGTATAGCTTGAAGTGAGGAAGAACCGGAAGATGGTTTCTTGCAACGAGTCCACACTCAGAAGCAAGCTTTGCTGACTGCAGAGGCTTCTCTGGACGCTTCAGCCCTTCGGCAATTTGGATAGGCACCTTGCTACCAAGCGACTTGGTGATCCTCTCTAGCCCTTTGCCCTTTCTAGGTCTAGTCTTGGTAGTCATTGCATCTGAAAATGAAATTGGACTCATAAATTAGAATAGAAATCGACAAATGCAGGAATCGACAAAAGCATACATGATCATTCCATTTGGAAAATGCACTAGTAAAAGATAGCATTGCAAAGGTCAACTTGCCTGATTGAAGCACAAGCTGCTGTTCTTCTTCATTGATGACAGCATTCCTGTCAATAGAAGGTGCAACAGGGCTGAGGTCTGTGTGGAAAGTGCCTGCTTCATCAATGCAGATGGTTCCTCCTTCATCTAGGCAGACAGTGCCACTTCCATCCATGCTGAGAGTGGTTCCTTCATCCATGGGCGACAACTCATCACCCATTTGCATCGAGGTCTCAGAGTCCATGCGCATCAGACTTTCCTGATGGTCCATCGCAGTCGCCATCTGTGCTTTCTGCCTTGTGACTCTATCAAGGGTAGGTTCATCAGGTTCCAGGATCCTCTTTTTTTGTCTTGGAGCTGGGGCCATCACCCTTCCTGGAGGCATTGCAGCAGATGTTTCTGAGCTCTTCTTCTTCTTGCTGACTGTCTTCTTAACACCAGGCCTCTTCGTCCTAGATTCCTTCAGTGCCTCATATAAACAGCACGGAAAAAAGCATTAGATCACAAGAGAAATATGTGAGCACAAGGAATAACATAGCATAAAAGAACCCCAGCCCTCCAAGCAAGACAGAGTTTGCACCTTAACAGTCTTGCTCACTACAACATCATCCACTTCCTCTCCATCAATAACTTCATCCTCCTTAGGATTGTACTCTGGGTCATCATTGATAACTCCACTACCTTCTTGAACCTCATCACTTCTACCTTCTCGTACATCATTTGTTTTCCTAAGCATCAACGCTATTGTACCGATGCCAAGGGACTGGAACAGCCGATTGTTCCTCATGATATTTCTAGCCCTAACCTTCTCGTACTCGGTGAGAGGCTCTTCTTTGCATGATAAAGGAAACGTAACTATTAGGTGAATGTTTGGAATGCATGGACAGACAGCCAAACATATCTTATGAAATTTTATTATCATTTAATCCTAGTTATTCAGGTAAGGAAGACTAACAGCACACAGGCACAATTAAGCCAGCTTATTCAGATTGCAGCAATACATTTCACTTAGCATATTAAGACACAAATTTTATGAAACTGACAGTATAACCACAAGGAGCAAGTTGCATACCAACGGTTGGCCTCACGTTTGACCTTGTCATCCTTGCCATGGATGATCTTGAGGTGGTGCTTGCAAAATAGAATAAACAACAATCAGATACAACAGGGATAAAGTAAAATGATGCACTTGTATCAATAAAGGAAAGCATTTGGACCAACATGCACATACACTGATGTACTGTTATTAATTAAGCAAACATGTAAGTGCACTAAACAAGCATGCATGTACAGTGGAAATATATGTACACTAAACAAGCAAGCAAGCAAAGTGCTACTGATAGAAACAAGCAAGCAATGATGGAAATTTAAAAGAAGCAAGCAAATACTATTGATACAAACCCTAATTAATAAGGAAGCAAGTAGCTTCTTCTCCATGTGCTACTCATACAAGCAAGTACTGCTGATGGAAACCCTAATTAAGCATGTATGCTTGCAAGCAACATGTATGTTAGCAAGCAAGCAACATGAACTAGTGAATTGGTGTCATGTACACATGCTTAGACAGTCTGACAGCAAGCGAGCAACATGAACTAGTGAATTAGTAAAGCATGATACAATAGTACTTGCAGAAGTACAAAAGCAGATGAAAAAATTATTCTCAACTGCTCAATAAAGTTCCCGGTCTTTGCAACAACAACAAAAAAAAAGGTGAGAGGGCCACACGGGACGGCCTCTATGCTGATAAAGAAATGCTCATCTAAATCATGTAATTCCACAATAGCTTGGTGACTGAACACAACACCGTCTACTTACTGTATGCGGCTTACATCATGACAGCATTCACTTGGCCATACATCTCGTCAGAGAGATACGGCATGAACATCAGGTTCAGAAACATCAGTGACACAGCGCCCCGCTCACAAGAGCGGTAAACACGCCACGAACCAGACCAACGCACAAGCACAATATAACCAAACGCGCAGCAAACACACCCATAACCTCAAAACAACAGGAATGGGCAGCATGAGAGGCCCTGAGGGGCACCTTCTCCAAGTGCTACTGATACAAGTTAAGTAACTAAATCATAAACAAGCTACATGAACCAGAGGGAGGTCTTCCTCAAACCTCATCCACTTCCTCATCCATCCCCATCCCCTAAAATCATGCACTTCCTCTCCATCAACATGAACCCTAAACCATGAGGAGGATCAAACAAACCACCAGGAGCTCCACGAGTATCAAACAAGCATTTTTTTAAGATTATGACATGAAAGATCCAAACAAATAAACAATATATCTGATAAACGGTGCCTTAAACCACCAGCACTACAAGTGCACAAGGACACGCATGCAACATAACCAACTGTGACCCAAGCCAAGCACCATGAGTGAATCTGGCAAGCATGTTCTGGATCAGAAGGGTTCGAGCAGGGAGGGAGGAGCCGACGTGCGAGTCCTAACCCTAGATCGACATGAACAAGAACAAGAACCAGGAGCTTGATGAACATGAACAAGAACCACCAGGAGCTCGTAGATCAACCGAATCCTAACCCTAGATCAACCGAATCCTAACCCTAGGTCGACCAGGAGGGGGATCTACCGAACCCTAGAAGATCGAGGGGAGAGGGGAGAGGAGAGGGGTACCTGTCGCCATCGTTGATCGTTGATGATGTGGATGATGTAGCCACCGTCGCCGGTGTACTCCCTGTCGTAGCCCGGGCGGTCGATGTAGCTGTCGATGTAGCAATCATTGTCGAGGGGAGAGAGATGGGTGGATTCGTCATCGGGGTGGGCGGCGCACCACGGCGCGGCGAGGCGGCGCGGCGGCGTGCC
>NC_041389.1:45139262-45187448 GCF_002162155.2 Triticum dicoccoides
GGGGCGGCGCGGAGGGGAGTGGGAGCGGCGCAGCGCTAGGGTTGCAGGGTTGGGAATGAGAGAGGGAGGGGAAATTTTGGGAGGGGAGGGGAGGGGATCCCGCGTGTTTAGTGGGAGAGGGGTGATGGGTCCCGCATGGTAGTGGGAGAGAAGTGGTGGGAAATTTTGGTGGGGTGGGAGGGAAATTTTGGTGGGGTGGGAGGGAAATTTTCACTACTTTTTATAGGTTTTGAGGCAGAAAAAATAGGTTTTTTTGTACACTTTGTAGAAATCATGGTTAAAATCATACCGAGTAGCTCAAGAAAACATCCGTATTGCAAGTTTAGTATTTTTGCTAGTTGGTAGGCCACATTTGATGATGTGACGCGGAGGTCACCCATTTTTTTGATTTTTTTACGGTGTTTTCAAAAATCGTCCGATTTCGTCGCGGCGGCCGTCCGAGCTAGGATTTGAGGCGTGCCAATCTGTTGTCGATTCTGTGATGAAATGCCTACCTGTGAAGCTAAAAAGCATTTTTGGCAAAAATAACGGGCAAGCTATGGAGGACCCGCAGTTCAAATTCCAGCCGGTTCCAGCTGAATCGGCCGAAGGTGGTCTGAATTGCCGGGAGTAGCTACGAGGGTCGGAAATGCATGCTTTTTGGCGACCGTTCGTAAAACAGGGTCTACTTTGAGATAGACATGGAATGGCGCCGTTTGGTGTGACCCTCCTTGTAGCCGCTTCACGAAAAACGCATGCCTTTAGCATTCAAAAAATGAAAAATGGTTTTTCTTGGTAAACAAGTTGGAACCTCGCTTTGGCAACATTGTTTGCCATCACAAGACGGAGGCATGCGCCAAATTTGGGCATATTATCAGAAACTATTCATCGGATGCGGCCATATCATTGCTAGTTTGGCTTGAAAGCCATGAATCTTCGTTCATGGTATGTCGTTTTTGAGAACACCTTTTCAAGAAAACATCTGTATTGCAAGTTTAGTATTTTTGCTAGTTGGTAGGCCACATTTGATGATGTGACGCGGAGGTCAGCCATTTTTTTGATTTTTTTTGAATTTTTTATGGTGTTTTCAAAAATCGGCCGATTTCGTCGCGGCGGCCGTCCGTGGCTAGGGTTTGAGGCGTGCCAATCTGTTGTCGATTCTGTGATGAAATGCCTACCTTGTAGCCGCTTCACAGAAAAACACATGCCTTTAGCATTCAAAAAATGAAAAATAGTTTTTGAATTTTTTACGATGTTTTCAAAAACCGTCGGATTTCGTCACGGCGGTAGCGGTCGTCCGTGGCTAGGGTTTGAGTCATGTTTTTAGCATTCAAAAAATGAAACTTATATTGTTTCATACATGAGCATGCACAAAACCCCATAATTTTATCTTTCATCCATGAGCATGCATAAAAAATTCCAATGCCCATCAATTACCAAACTAAATATTCATTTTTAAGAAATTGACATGTTTAGATGACACTGTCATACAGCATCCATGAGCATGCACAAAATTAAACCTGACATACTTAACATTGACATGTTCAGATTACACTAACAAGTTTAAACCCAACATGCTTAACATTGCCACTTCATTTTCTTAACATCTTCACTCCTCCTTCTTCTCCTTCATCAACCTGATGCGCTCAGAGTGGCGAATCCCAACGCGGATGTACTCCTCTACCACAATTGGCATGGTCCTGTCGCCCAGCTGTGGAATCGCCGGTGCCACTACCATCGCGAGGTCATCGTCAGGCACCACCATCATGAGGTCAGCGTCAGGCACCACAATCGCGAGGTCGTCGTCAGCCACCACCATAGCAGGGTCGTCGTCAGCCACCACCATAGCAGGGTCGTCATCAGCCACCACCATAGCAAGGTCGTCGTCAGCCACCACCATAGCAAGGTTGTCATCCCCGCTCTGCTCCTCTTCTTGCCCACTCTGCTCCTCGTCATCCCCGCTCTGCTCCTCGTCATCCCCGCTGCTGCTCCCACTGCCTGGCCAAATGCAACAAAGTGTGAACATGGTGTTGTCGTCGTGCTGGTAGAGGAAGCCAAAAGGACAGGAAGAAGAGAGGCAGAGAGCTTACTGGCATCATCGTCATGCTGGTAGTACATGCGACACATGGTGTTGTCGAACATCTTCACGGTGAACATGGCGTCGCCGTCGTAGCGGAAGACAAGGAAGTACCCGAGCTGTAGCTCATGGGCGCGGGCGAAATGCTCCCAGCCGGGCCCTAGGTACATGTGGCCTTCACCATCGAACACCACCGACACATCCCACAGCCTGTGAAGCCCGCTGCCGGCCTCCCGCAGCTTCACTTTGTGGGGTTCACGGCCGGCGAGCATCTTCGCAAACTTGTCAAGCAGCCTCTGTAGCGAGGGTCAAGCAGTGGTTAATTATGGCAATCAAGCACTAGACAGCAGAGTGATGATAAAGAAATGAGTGATGATAAACATACCTGCCTACTGCAAGATTTCTCAATTACGATCTCGAAGAACTCGAAACCTTCCAAGCCAGCCATCTCACTTCTCTGAAAAGCAACATCAATAGCATAGTAAACTAACACAGCAACAGCAACATCATCAGGTGACCACCAACATCAACAACACTAAAATCTACTATAAATTGACCAAAACACAACAATATAAATTGACCAGAACCATATCTATTATAAATGGACCAATAGTGTACAGCTACATAGCAGGAAATACTTCATGCAAGAAAATTATAGCAGGAAATACTTCATGCATCATCAAGAGATTATGATCATTTCTGACACTGGCCTTTCTCAACCTTTTGAGCTAGCATAATCACATTACATGATGCACACATATGCAAACTTGACAGCATAATGCTCATACAAGTGTCCCATACAAGTGTCTCATACTTGCTGCCTTATCTAATTCTCATACAAGTGTCTCATAATTACATTTTTGACACTGCCTGATAATGCTCATACAAGTGTCTCATACTTGCTGCCTTATCTAATTCCTTAACTGAATCCTTAACTGAATACTTGATAGCATAATCCTTAACTGAATCAATTCCCACTAATCAAACCCTAATCTAATCCAACCCTAATATAATTCAATGTTGTCCCAATCAAACCCTAACCAAATCAAACCCTAATCCAATCCCTATCTAATCTAATCCAATCTAGGCGACAGCAAGAACCCTAATCTAACCAGTAGCAGAAAACTAATCCAACGAGGAAGGAGAGAGAGAGGAAGCATTCATACCTTGGGAGAGAGAGGAAGGAGTCGGTGGTGGTGGGAGAGGAAGGAGTCGGTAGCGGTGGGAGAGGAAGGAGCCAACGACGGTGGGGAGGCCGGCGGTGCGAGAGGAAGGAGCCGGCGGCGGTGGGCGGCACCGTCGATGGAGAGAAGGAGCGGGTCGAGTGGTGAGGAGAAGTGGGGAAAAGAGAGGGAGCGGGTCCACTTATCAGAGAAGTGGGGAAAAGAGAGGGAGCGGGTCCACTTATCACAGGGAGCGGGTCGACTGGTTTGATATATTAAAAAGGGTGGGCAAAACATGTGAAACAATAGCCTCTTCCTAGCCCAGTGGTCGAAACACAGTGAAATAAGCGACAGGTCGTGGGTTCGAGCCCCCGCACGCGCAATTTTTTTGGCCGCGCACATATTTTTGGTAGCTTGGGTACAATGGCAAAATGGCCCACTTGTCAGCGAGTGGGTCGAGTGGCCCACTTGTCAGTGAGGTGCATGCTTGATACTTGACTAGTTTGATATATTTAAAAGGGTTGGCATAGAGTGGAAGACCAGTAATCTCTTCCTAGCCCAGTGGTAGTAACATCGTGAAACAAGCGCACGGTCGTGGGTTTGAGTCCCCGGAGGCGCATATTTTTTGCTCACTGAAGCAAAATTCAGTTAAACATTCAGTTGAAGCAAAATTCAGTTAAACATTCAGTTCTGACCAAAATTCAATTAAAAAAATAGCATCTTCAACTCCATGCCATCAGAACACAACATCTCAATTCAGTTCAAAAAAACTTCATGAAACATAACATCTCAAATTAGTTCAAAATAGCAAGCATAACAGCTACAAAAACTACATTTTGCTCCATATTACAAAAACTACATTTTGCTGCTGGAATCTTAAAAAATCATTTTGCTCCATATTGCTACAACCATCAGGATCATCATTTTTCTACAACCATCAGGATCACATCATTTTGCTCCTAGAATCTTCAAGCATTTTTCTACCTGGAGAGAAGATTGATCACATTAGGTCACATAGATACCAAAACAAAG
This sequence comes from Triticum dicoccoides, assembly GCF_002162155.2. Classification (NCBI taxonomy): domain Eukaryota; kingdom Viridiplantae; phylum Streptophyta; class Magnoliopsida; order Poales; family Poaceae; genus Triticum; species Triticum dicoccoides. The sequence goes on from NC_041389.1 coordinate 45,143,514, forward strand.
AACATGAAGTAATAGTATTTACCTTTGTCAGTCCATTCGCTACTCATCGTTGTCGATACGAAAACAAGGAACTCTATGCCCACTCATGTTTTCCTCATCATCACTACAATATTGCAGCATAGTGTGATCAGTCCGGTTTTCCTCATCCTCGCTCTCATGTTCATCTGCTACCACCTTTCTTCTTTTCTTGATGCCTTCAACTGTTGCAGCACCAACGATCACACGTTCTCGGTCCCTTCGCACTCTGCTTTGCACCAGAACTTCCATAGAGTCATCATCAGCTTGCAACGGAACTTCCGTAGAGTGATCATCTTGGTATGTTAGTCCACCATCACCGGGGCCCTTTTCCACTTCTATTTCAATCACACTCCACAAGTGTCTGTGCTCAAAGTTTTGCACAACTCGCCATTTTCCGTGCAAAAGAGTGTCTGGCAGATAAAACACCATTGTTGCTTGTGTTGTTAGAATAAAGGGATCACTCTTATACCAGCACCTTGCAGTGTTGATGCTTTTGAAGTGGCCATCATATTTGACAAAAGAGTCTCTCTTCTTCTTGCTACCAAGCTCAAACCAGTCACAGCAAAATAAGACAACCGAGCGATGGATGCCACCACTAGAGTTGTACTACAACTCTACGATGCTTCTCAACTGACCATAGAAGTCAATGATCTCACGATCATGTGACCCCTCAGTGACGATTCCACTATTCTGTGTCTTCCTTTTTTCCTCGCGGTCAACGGTGTGGTACCGGACACCGTCAGCAATGCATGCTGAATACACTCTCACTCGCTTATCCGGTAAGCATGCCAAAGCAAATAGATCATCACTGACCTTCTTCTCCTCATGCAACTTTCCAATCTGCACAAATAAACCATTTAGCAAACAATGGTATTTAACAATTGGTGAATAACACAGAAAACATAAAACATGTGGCTAAAGATCTCACATGATTCTTAAACCACTTAGCAAACCCCTTGGCAACCCTTTTATCAAAATGGATATTGCTTTGTTCCTGATTTAACTCTTCCTTGCATTTCCTGCAATGCCAACAAAACATGTGAATTAAAACATTAGGCTGGTGCCAACCCAAGCAAAAAAATAATAATTAGTGCACAAGATATAACGTACTCAATATATGGTAGAACCTCGGCACAATTGCTGAGCACAAACCAAACCATCTTGTCATACTCATCACCAGCCTCCAAGTATTGTGAGGCTCCAAGAAAGTTCACACCGTGGTTGAAAACAAAGACATCACCACTTTGCGAATCAGACCGCTCTCTATTTCTGCCCAGCCGGTTCCATCTTGTTTCCACATCGCCAAAGTATCTAGAGCAAAAAGTCAAGCACTCGTCAACGACATATGCTTCAGCAATAGAACCTTCAGGTCTTGCCGTGTTTCGCACATAACGCTTACAAGTAACCAGCCTTCTTTCGATTGGGTACATCCAACCGTATTGCACAGGGCCTCTAAGCACTGCCTCTTTTGGTAAGTGCACCTCCAAATGGACCATCACGGTGAAGAAAGCTGGAGGGAAAATCTTCTCGAGCTTGCAAAGAATAATTGGGATTTCTTTTTCAAGTCTTTCTAGGACAGTTAACTTGAGTCTTTTGCAGCACAGTTCTCTAAAGAAATTTCCCAGCTCAGCAACCGCTTCATATATATCCTTGTCCATGATTCCTCGGAGGCCCGTCGGTAAAATCCTTTGGAGGAGGATGTGACAATCATGAGTTTTCAGTACTGAAAGCTTGAATCCATCAGAAGTAACACACTTTGCTAGGTTAGCAGCATAACCATCTGGAAATTTCACCGCTCTTAGGAATTCACAGAATGCAAGCTTTTGTTCTTTACTCATTGTATACCATGCTCGTGGCATTTCAAATGAATCTTCATCTTCATTGTGCTGTAGATGCAAATCTTCTCTTATGCCCATGTCCTCCAAATCAAGCCTAGAACTAACCGTGTCCTTTGACTTCCCTTCAATGTTCAGAAACATCCCTAGCAGATTCTCGCATATGTTTTTCTCAATGTGCATTACATCGAGATTATGCCTTAATTTCAGATCAGCCCAGTATGGCAGGTCCCACAAACAAGACCTCCGGTCCCAACATTGACCTTCCTCATGCTTTCTTTTCTTCGCCAGCTTTCCTGGTCTCACATCTTTCACCTTTTCAAGTTGCTTCTCCAGCTCTTCTTTAGTGAATTCAGCTGGCTTGTCACGGGTTTCATTCTCACCATTAAAATCTTTGCTTCTTCGCTAGCGATGGTTTCGGGGAAGAAAGCGGCGGTGCCCAATATAGTAGATCTTGCTCCTTATTCTCTTTGAGCAAGGGTCTTTGTCACAATGGACACAAGCCTGATAACCTGCTGTGATCCTCCCAGACATAGTGTGCAGAGCCGGGAAATCATGGATGGACCATATGATTGCAGCACGTAGATTGAACTTTTCTTCCGGACTCAAAGCATCATATGTAGGTACACCAGTCCAGAGCTGGAGCAGTTCTTCTACGAGGGGCTCCATAAAGAGATCAAAATCCTTTCCTGGAGACTCTGGACCCGGGATAAGCAATGACATCATGAAGTTGGACTGATCATGCATGCCCATGGTGGCAGGTTGTACGGCACCACAAAAACTGGCCACATGCTATAAGACGTGCTCATGTTCCCAAACGGATTAAACCCATCTGTGGCAATGCCAAGTTTTATGTTCCTTGGATCTGCAGCAAAATCTATATGTATACGGTCAAACTCTTTCCATGCCTCTCCGTCCATTGGATGGCTCAGCTCATTGTCCACAGGTTGCCGCTTCAGCTTGTGCCACTGTACCTCACGCGATGATTTCTTCGAGATGAACATCCGCTGCAGCCTTGGTATCAAGGGAAAGTGCCTCAGTACCTTCTCCGATATTGACTTCTTCCCATCAGCATCTTTCCACCTAGATGCGTTACATTTTGGACAGTTGTCATGCTTTGCTAAATACTTTCGAAACAAGACACAGTTATTTGGGCACACATGTATTGACACATAACCTAACTCCAGCCTGCAGATTATGCTCAATGCTTCATCATAAGATCTGGGAACACAACTATCAGGGAATTGCAAGCTCAAAAGATGGAGTATTGCGTTGAATGCGGCATTGCTAATCCGGTAGAAAGACTTGATGTGGAGTAACTTCACGGTGAAGGTAAATCTTGAAAATTTACCCCCTTCATGAGCTGCGCATTTCGCCTCCTCTAACACCTCAGCAAACAACGACTTCTGTCCATCAGCACGATCTTCAGCATCGTACAAATCCTTCAATAGGTCAGGAATCCTATCATCTTCATGTCCATCCTCTTCTTCCAAAATAGCATTATCTCGCAAAACCTTTTCCATGAAATAAATGCCAGCATCACCACCACCCATCATATGAGGAGCCTCTGTATCAGCTTCAAAATGTTGAGGTTGACTGTCCAAAGGTTCTCCATGATATATCCATCTATCATATGTGCTGGACATCCCATTAAGAAGCAGATGATCTTCCACTCTTCCTTGAGCCATTCTTGGACGGTTGAGGCATTCGCAGCATGGGCAAAGAATGTGAGCATCTTTGGCAAAATTTGCCCGAACAAAGGCCATGAAATCATCAACTCCTTTCATATGTTCTTTCGAAAACTTTCTAACTCTTTTTCTAATCCAGCTTCTATCCATCTGCCAAAGACAACAAATTGTTGCAACTTAGCAAATCAATCTAAGTGCATCAACTTTATATGCTAACTGCCTAAGCACAACATTCATATATTTCCAATAAGAATATATGCTGCCACTAAGAACTATTTTGGTTAAACCACCAACAATAACAACACTGTAAATTTGCGTGAATGCCATTTCCAAGATTGCACCAAATCTACATCAATGAGATTTTTCCTAGTTTACATCTAACCTACATCAATATTCAGGTCCTTTAACAGTTTTGAGGCTGAAATTTCAGAGGTGTAACATCAAATCTACGTCAACCCCAGGATCCTGTTTCAGGGAAAGACCAACTTGAGCTCTGTTCTATTGATTGCTGACAACGTAATTTACCAGTAATAATTGACTGAATTCCAAAAGAATTCTTAACAATGTCATCAACAACAATTCTCCTAATAATTTCATCAACAGAAATTCTCTTCACAATTTCTACCAAATTCATCAATGACATTTCCAACAGATTTTTCCAAGCTTACAACAAACCTACATCAAATCAGAGGCGCAACACAGGCAAATCTGAGGCAAATCAGAGGCAAGGAGGGGAGAGGGGTGCATACCGGGAGGTGTGCTTGCGGCGGAGAGGGGGGAGAGGAGTCCCCCATGCTCGGCGAGCTGCTCCTGTCGTGGACAAGGCGAGCGGCGAGGCCGTGGGCGAGGTCACCGGTGGCGAGGTCGCCGTTCTTGTCGTGGGCAAGGCGAGCGGCCCCTGCTGGTCTCTTCAGCCGCCGTTCCTGCCCCTGCCCCCACCACCGTCAGTCGCCCACACCCCTGCTTTGCCTCCACGCCCCTGCCTCGCCTTCGCCCCCTGCTGGTTACCTCCACTGCCGGCCCCGCCCCCTACTCCGCCCCTGCTGGTTGCTTCCGCCGCGAGGCCGTGGGCGAGGTCACCTGCAGCGAGGTTGTGGGCAAGGCGAGCGGCCCCTACTGGTTGCTTTGGCTGCCAGCCCCGCCCGCCGGTCGCCGCCTGCCCGCCGCCCATCGGCCCCGCCCTCGTCCGTTGCTTGTTTCCGCCGCCGCCCGCCGCCACCTGGTCGGAAGACCTAGAAAAACGCTAAGGGTTGCTCTGTTCGATGCCACCCACCTGGTCGGAAGGCCCCACTTGTCACCGATACGAGAGAGCTGTGGTTTTATATAATGTATAGATAAGTTCCCATACATGAGCAACTGTCCCTCTGTAGCCCAGCGGTAGCAAGCGAGCAAAGCAAGCGCGAGGTCGTGGGTTCGAGTCCCCGCTAGCGCACATTTTTTGGGCGAATTAAGCACTCGGCCCCTCCTGTCAAATGGGTCCTGCATGTCAGTGTGTGCCCCTTCTGTTGTTGAATATTAATATTTAACAAAAAATGACACCTAGACAGTGACACATAAGCGAGGTTGCTGAGGTGGCTGCCTAATCATCCTAATTCATTCAAAATCAAGTGTAGTGACCATGTTATATTGGTCGTTATCAGCTAGGCGTGAGGCAGTGGACAGTGCTTCCCGCTTTTATGACCATTTCCTGTAATGGCATTATGACCTTTCTGACCAGAATGGTCGTTATAGGTTAGGGTTTGGAGGCCCCCAACAGCTTTTGACCTATTGGTCTAAAATGGTCATAAATTTATGACCAATTCTTCCAGGGTCACTAACAAAAGGTCACTAGTTGACATATTTCTTGTAGTGCAAGACTGCAAAGGCGTCAAAATTCCTATGCCTACAAATGGCCATCTATGCACTGATGAAAATGGTATTGACTTTGATCACAAGGTATACCGCTCCATGATTGGCTCGTTATTGTACTTATGTGCATCTAGGCAAAATATAATGCTTAGTGTTTGCATGTGTGCCCGATTTCAAGTTGCACCGAAGGAATCACACCATAAGGTGGTGAAGCATATTCTTCGATATCTAGCTCACACACCAACACTAGGATTATGGTACCCCAAGGGCTCTACTTTTGATCTCATTGGATATTTTGACTCTGACTATGCTGGTGATCGTGTGGACCGCAAGTGAACATCTGGTACTTGTCATTTCCTCGGAGATCCTTGGTCTGTTGGTCCTCGAAGAAACAGAACTGCGTATCACTATCTACTGTAGAGGCTGAGTATATTGCTGCTGGTTCTTGCTGCGCTCAACTGCTATGGATGAAGCAAACCCTCAAGGACTACGGCATCAACGTGAAGAATGTGCCTCTCCTCTGTGACAATGAGAGTGTCATCAAGATTGCTCACAACCCAGTTCAGCACTTGAAGACAAAGCACATACAGATTCGTCATCATTTTCTTCGTGATCATGTGTTGAAGGGCGACATCTCCATCGAACACGTGAAGACTGAAGAACAGCTAGCCGATATCTTCACAAAGCCCTTGGATGAGAAGAGATTTAGCAAGTTGCGGTGTGAGCTAAATATCTTAGAATCTTCGAATATTCTTTGAAAAAGGACACACATCCTTACACTTATGCAAAATTGATGACTTAGATGTGCAACACATGAAGAAACGTTTTTCTTTAATAAATGAAGAATACCACTCTAAGTGTGAAGAAGTTAATGAAGAATTTGATTGTCAGAACCCTACGACAATTGTACGCGGTGTCTGAAATCATCATTCTTATACGGTGGGTCACGCCACCACCAAAGTTGAAAATCTTCATTTTTGAAATTCCTCAGTTTTTGAAATTCTTCAACTTTGCAAAATCTTCAATGTTTCCCTCGTTTTTCTTCATTGACTATATATATATATATATATATATATATATATATATATATATATATATATATATATATATATATATATATATATGAGTTTATGTCCTCTACAGCATTCACTTATGGCTATTTCTTCAAGTTGCAATTTTTCTGCTAAGTGAATGTGATCGAACCCTTCCCCCTCTATGCTATACTCAACCCAATCTATTCACAAATTCTTCATGTGCGTTCTATTTGAAACTCGTTCAAAATCTTCATTGTGTCTTTGACAGCTGAAGAATTTGCGAACGGAACTTTAAAACTAATCTTATCCAAAATTTTCGGTTTTCACACTCAAACCGTTCTGGATCCCACGAAAGACTTATCTATTCACCCACGATCTAACACGATCTCCACTCCTCAGTACATGGGTGACACATGTCAAGCGAAGGAAAAGGGTCAGGGGCAGGTTCGTCCAAAATCTTCGGGCGAACAGTTTTTCACTGCGACTATAAATACCCCCTCATCCCTTCCTCACTTCCATTACTCTGCTCGACCGCTTTCTCTCTCGCTCTAGCTCCTCAAACCCTAGCGCCGCCGCTACTCCATCATCGCCGGTGAGGAAGAGCTTCACTGCCTCGACCTCGTCGCCGTCGTACTTGCGCCGACCACGGAAATCTTCACTCCGCCGCCGCCGTAGCTGTCTTCCTCCGCCAAGTTAGGGCGTGGAAGATCTACATCGACGAACTTCACTGTTCTGCTTCTCACGTCGTCGTTCTTCACACAGGGTAATTAAAAGTTACATTTACTACCCCTTTTGATTCGAAATTTCACAACAAAATCTTCAAAGGTGTTTTATTATTCAAATCCTCACACACAAAACACCTCACTAGTCATCTGTTCTTGACTCGTTTCTATAAACATCGTTTTTCTTCAAGATTCCTCAATTGTGTGGATCTTCGATCTATACAACTCTGGAACCTAAGACAAAGAACGCTCAGTGAAATTCTTCAAGGCTCATCTGGTTAAATTCCTCAAACTTGTTCTTTCTAAAAAACCTTCTGAGAACGCATATGACCTCTCCAAATTCCTCGCAACTATACTCTGTTCACAGGTACTCATGTCTGCTACTGAATCACTAGGTTCTCATCAACTTAACTCATTTGCAGCGTTCCTCGAAGAAAAGTTGCATACTTCTTCAGAAAATTCGATTGTTCAAATTCCTCATCTGAAGAATATGGCTGATGGTAAGAGACCGCGGAAAGGAGGAAAGAAGCCAGAGGTCATGACTGCTTGTGAAATCCTTGAGGACCTCTATGCTGATTATTGCACACCTGATGAGGCTATGTATGGAAAAGAAACCAAAACTCAGCGCAAGGTGCGCATACAGAAGATTGAACAGAGATGGGAAAGAGAATGGAGGGAGTACAGATATGTGACTCCAAAGTATATGAAGAAATTCACACTTAATCCTCCATGCCCAAGAGCTCCATTGGCACCTGGCCAAAGAGCTGACCCCACCAGCATCAAGCGTGGTGAGGATTTTCCTGAAGAATGGGCCAAGCGCCAAGCTAAGTTGGCGAGACAAGCTAAAGAAGCAGTGAGGAAATTTAATGAAGACTCTGCTGTTGCTACTGCCACTGAGGCCTCTGTCAAGCCAAAGAAATCAATGGCGAAGAAGCCTGCTCACAAGCCAAGTGCTTCACCAACTATGCCCTCACGGCCAAGTTCCTCAGCAATACACTCACCGCCAGAATCTTCAAAGCCCTCACGGCCAGTACCAACCACTGCTCCTCCTCCAAAGTCCTCAGCTGCTCTGGCAAAGTCCTTAACACATGTACATCTGGCTACATGCCAAAGGACAACAGGCATCTCTATTGCCTCTGGTGCCTCAGCAAGTTCCTCAGCTGCACCAAAATCTTCATCAGGCCCCACTTTGTTGAAGACTAAGGCAACGGTTGGTTGAGGTACTCGGCCTAGTCCGAAGAAGAAACATGTTGCTTTCCACGTGCCATCTGACGATGAAGCTGATGATGATGAACTTGTAGAAGTCATCAGAGACCGACAAGAAAGGGTCGCTAGAGCCAAAGGCACAAATGTGCCACTGCTTTTGGATCCAAGGGCGATCCTTGATTACATTGATCTCTGGCACAAGGATCCAAATACTCCTATGCCTGATTTCAAGTTGACTCCTGGTCAAAGTCACATGCTGACCCATTTCATCACTGAAGAGAAATGGAAATTTGAGAAGGCCAGGAAGATCAAGAAGACTCAGTTCAGAAAAGAGAAGTTCCTGAAGAATAACGTTGTCAATATGACACCTGATGAACTCCTCAAGATCCAAGCTGAAATCAAAACCCTCAGCAATGACTTCAATGCTTACTATGCTGATTGGCAAGGAGCCAAAGTCAGGTTTGTGAAACTGACTGAGAAATTCACAAATGTTGCAGCCCCATCGCAACAAGAAATTCCTCATGCTGAAGCATCTGCTCAGCCAACTTAAGAACATGCCAGCACCGCTGATGACATTCAGGCTGCTGAAGAAAATGCTAGTTCCAGGGCTAATGACTCCATTCCATCCGCTGAATAAATTGTCAGGGCATCCACTAGTGGTGCGCCTGAAGAAACTGAAAATGTCAGGGCAACTGCATCAGTTGCGCCTGAGGAAATTCAACCAGATTCCTCAGCTCCTCCTGCGCCTACACCAACTCCTATTCTTCCATCTACATCAGATGTGAGATAGACCAAGGCTGCAGAGTGAGCTACAGTGAAGAAAAGGAAAGCATCTAGTCCTTCAGAATCTTCAGCTCCAAAGAAGATGAAGCCTCTGACAAGCTCTATTGAAAATCCAATTGATGCTGTTCCAATTTCCACTATGTCATCAAAGGACCTTGTTCCTTTTGGTGAGGAATATGTGATTCCAAGCGGATCTAATTAAGAACCTCAATCTGCTGCTTCGTTAGAGCAGGTTGATGAAGAAATTGAAGTGGATGCGATCCCTTCAACACCTGTTGCTTCCTCGCAAATGCCTCAGTTCACAGCTGAAGAGGCTGGCGTTGAAGAAATTGAAGATGAAGACGTGGACATTGGCTGCACAACGCCAGTGATGAATGATGACTTTTGGGAAAGTCAGCACCCCAATACTCCACTCTTCACCCCACTTCAACAAATACCTCAGTCCCCTGCACCAACTATTCAAATGGGATCTGAAGAAACTCATCCCACTTCGTCTGTGCATGAAGACATTCCAGCCGCTAGTGCTAAAGAAGCTGCTGTCGTTGAACCCTTGAACACGCAGCCTGCTACTGAAGAGGAACCAGAAATTCCTCAGCCTGAAGAACCTGAGATTGCGATTCCAGAGGTTGTGATGCAACTCACTAACACTCCAGTGCCCAAGCCAATGGATCCATTCTCAAAGAAGCAAAAGTTCAAGGCTGAAGATTTCTTCAGCGAGCATGTGTTCTTCACGGACTATAACCCCTATGACTCTGCTCGCATAAGGAAGAGGCGTTTCTGGACTGCAAGTCAAGAAAATTTCTATTCCTCAGTACTGTTCAACAAAGACAAAGTCTTCGATCATGAACACATTCCTCATGTAGACATGGAGTCTCTGCCGTGCTTCGAGCCGGTCCTCAGTGTTCTTCACGATGCTGGACTGTTAAATTTCTGCACAGACATCTGTGACTGGAATGAAGAACTCATTCTTCAATTCTATGCAATGCTGCACATCACAGGGAACTCTGAAGATGTGAATTCATGGGTGTTGGACTGGATGTCAGAAAATACTCACTACAAGGCACCAGCAACTGAATTGATTCGTGCCCTCCCACTCAGTCCTCCCCTTGACGGTGCTCGTTGTGTCTACAGTGAACCTGAACTTTCAAATCATTTCATGCAAGTGCTGATGAAGCCATTGAAGCCAGGGCAGGCTCCTCGAACTAAATTCCTCGTCAAGGAATTACTATATGTGCCCCGGACTGTCTATCGCTTTCTATCAAAGACAATGAGTCCTATCAAAGGCCACGACTCAAATGATGAAGAGGTCGTTGGCATCATGAAGAACATGCTTTTCAATATCATTCATGGCGTTCCCGTCAACTTCCATGATTTCTTCATGAGGACTCTGGCGAATATTGCTATGTCACCATTTCAGCTGAAGCCTTATGCACCATGGATTATGAGATTCATCAGGACGAGGGCTTCACTAAATTACAAAGCTGACACTTTGAACCATGACAGCTACTTTCCCCCGATTGAAGTCCTCAAACGGTCATATTCCTCAGCTGATGACAAAGGCAAGGCAACTGCTGTGATAGATGAAGGCATTCGTCCATTGGATGGTCAATTTCGCAAGGCTGCATCCTACTCCACCATTGCCGACTCTGCCACACATGACTCTGCCGCCAAGCAAAATCCTCAAGCCACAGCTCCCAGGGTGATGACTGATCGTGAGTTACTCCTCAGTCTTCATCAGAAGGTTGATCGCAATCATAAATGGGTCAAGCATCAGTTTGGTTCAATTCTTCACAACACGACCTCAACACACAATGCAGTGAAGAAAAACCAATACTACCTCCATGAAACCTTCAACCGTACCTGGGCTGTTCTATCACATGTCTACAGCGTTGCAGAACTGAAGAATATGGGACTCAAGGAAGAATTTGACTGGTCTGCACCTCCACCGAAGAAATTCAAGAAGGTCAAAGTTCCTTCCTTGGTGGCCAACTCCTATTCTTCATCATGCGAGACTGATGAAAATGAAGACTTGGACGACACTGCGGCAGGCCCTACTACAACAACCGACCCCAACAACGTTGGCGCTCCTCCATCAACTTGATAATTCTTCAGGGGCGTTAGTCCTCAGTTTCGATCCTTTTGGTCATTCGATGACAAAGGGGGAGAAATTTGAGTTAGTCTTCAAGCGGGTCTATTATATGGGCGTTTATTTTTTGCTAAGTTACAACTCTCGTTCTTCTGAAACTTTATTGGATCGAGTTGTAGTCTTAAACCCGATGGTGCCCTGATACTTTTGATGCACTGTGGTTTAATACTCTCTATATGTTATTCTCCATGCTTGTTCCTCATTAATGTTACTGCACGCATGCTGAATTTCATCAGGCACCATATTTCATCATGCATTTCAAATTCTTCATATCATATGTCAAATGCGTGTATGAATTACAAGATATAGGGGGAGATCTCCATGATTTAACTCTTCAAGTGTGCATTGCTTCAAAAGCAAATTCCTCACTATGCACATTTCAGGGGAAGTTCTTCTATATCTTGCAATCAAATTCCTCAATATCAGTACTTACACTTCACATGTTTATCCCCGTTGAAAACTTAACCTATATTGTCATCAATCACCAAAAAGGGGGAGATTGTAAGTGCATCTAGTGCCCCTTAGTGATTTTGGTGTATTGAAGACTTATAGGTTAAGGGGCTAATGCGTTTGTGAATGTACACAGGTCTATAAGTCTATGAGGAGTTTGATATTTACAGAGAAAGTCGACCCCTAAAAATGAATATCTTCGACTGAAGATTTTGATATTCCTAAAGACTTTCATGAAGACGTTGAAAGTGAAGAAATTGGTGTATCCGTGAAGACTTGATATTCATGCGAGGAATATGAAGCTTGAAGACTTTCGTTTTCATAGTTTTGTTTTTTCTCTTTCTTGAGTCATAGGAAACACCGTACTGTTAAAGGGGGTCGAGGAAATACTAAGGAAAAATTTCCAAGTGATGCTCAACTCAAAATCCTACACCTACCAAACCCTTCAAGTGAAGTCTTTGGAAATCTCATACAGTTCAGTCAATTTCTTTAGTGACAGAGACGAAGTTCTTCTGGTCGCTGAGAAATTTGTTCTGACTGAGGAGTTAGGAATTCGCCAGTGTGGATTGCCTACACAGTGAGGAACATGATAGCCCTGAGGAATTTGAGAGTCAAATTTCCTATTGTTGTTGTGCTGCGCGCCAGCTGTCCCAAAATATCTTATCCACCTAACGGTCATATCAGACAAGGGCATTTATGTCTTATCATGTCGAGCTGCTCCCTAGGCTATAAATAGCCGCCCCCTACAACCACTAGTTGGTTGGCTGCTCCGAGAGAAACTGACACTTGTCATTTGAGAGCAACCCATCCTCCGAGGACTTTGAGCGAAAATCATCGAGTGAGGAAAATCCCAAACCCAAACACCTACAAACCCCAAAGTGATTGAGCATCACTGAAGAGATTGATCCTGCGTGGATCCGACGCTTGTTACCTTTGAAGACTGTGCTTCTTCCAGACGGTTAGGCGTCATGGTCTAGAGCATCCAAGAGAATTTGTGGATCGCCGAGTGACCGAGTCTGTGAAGATTTGGAAGTCGCCTGAAGACTTACCACGAGTGATTGGACAAGATCTGTGTGATCTTAGTTCAAGGAAAATACAGTGAGGATTTGGTGTCCTGAGCTGCGTGCTCAGCGACTGGGTGTCCGGGACTGCGTGTCCTCGAGTTTAAATACTTAGCCGCTCCAACTAGACGTACAACTGAGACAGCAGTTGGAACTGGTCTAACAAATCATTGTCTTCATCAACCTTACTGGTTCTATTTCCTCAACTCTTTCATTTCCTCATTATTGTGTTGAGTGATTGTTCATATCTGTGTTTGAAGACTTTGACTGAAGACTTTCTCAATTTCCTCAGTCCAATTTCTTCAGTCTGTTTTTCTTCATCTTGTGTTATCCTGTGTTTACGCTTTCTGTACTCCGTGCTTGTCTTCATTTCATCATGATAACTAAGTCTGTATCCTGTTATGCTTACTTCTGAGTACTTATTCCGCTGCTAGTAGTTCTTCACTAAGAAATTTCCTCACCGGCAAATTCCTCAGTGAAGAATTCATAAAAATCGCCTATTCACCCCCCCTCTAGTCGATATAACGCACTTTCAACGAACGTATAAACATAGTGTAAAATATATGTAAAAGGTTATATTTCTTGTCTTATGACCTATACTTTTGTTTTCTTATGGCAAATTTTATGTGGGGAATCACTATGAATGTAACTATTTGTGTTCCAAATTTAATTTATTTATAAAATGATTGTAAGATTACCTCGGGTGACTAATAACTTATTCTGCACCCTGGATGATGAATAATAAAAGTAAACCAAAAAAAGGAAAATAGAAAACAGAGGTTAGAAAGGAAAAACACAGAAAAAGGAGGCTCGAGCTTCCCGCGCGTTTGAGCCGCGGCTCATGTCAAGCTCCCCCGACACGAGAGATTCGCTCCCATCTCGCTGAACGCGAGGAATAGGGGCACCCAAATTTCTCGCCTTATGTCAGATGAGGGGGAATACATGTTCTCGTTTTTTGCTCTATTTTATACTTTTGTTCTCACTTTCAAATATTCTACATATATACATGTATGTATTACAAAAAATACTCTTCCAAAATGCATTTGAAAAATGTTCGCTAAGTATGAAAAAATGTTGAATAACTATTTGAAATTGTTGAATAGGTATTATAAATGCTGAACAATTATTTAGAAACTGCTGGATAATTATTATAAAATGTTGAACGAGTATATGAAAAATGTTGAACAAGTATTTGAAAAATATTGAGTAAGTATGATAAAAATGTTGAACGAGTATTTGAAAAATGTTGAGTAAGTAATAAAATGTTGACCAAATATTCGAAAAATGTTGAACAAGTGTTCGGACAATGTTGAACGTCGATATATAAAATGTTCCTCACTTATTAAATAAAAGTTTTGAGATATTCGAAAATGTTGAATGAAAACGAAATTGAACATAAGAAAAAATATGGATAAGAAAAAATAAAACCAAACAAAAAATGGAGTAGAAAAGAAAGCAAACCAAACAAAGAATGGAGAAAAAAAGAAACAAAGTAAACCAAAGAACAAGGAAATGAAAAATAAACAAAGTATCAAAATCCAAAAAGAATTTAAAAAGGAGGAGAAAAATAGAAATGAAAAACAAAAACCCGGCTCAAATGGGCTCAAGTAAGGCGACCCCATAGTACTTACCACTAATGAAACCTGGACGTGGTGGCTAGAAGCTCGCCTAACAATCCTGACGTCTAGGGGTCGATTCATAAATAGTCGCAGCGGCTCCTTTTTTTTTGAGAAAAGATAGCTAGCCTTTATTGATCATCTAAAATGTTTGTAGGTGTTACAAGAGTATCATGTGGAATACCTAACCAAATATGTCTCCCTATAGGCAGAGAGACACCATACCTAGCTAGCTTATGGGCTTCAAAATTTGAAACCCTAGACTCGTAGTTGAAAGTACAAGAAATAAAAGATGTTGTGGTCTCATGAATCTCTTTAATAATCCCACCTTCTTCTCCCCCGGACTTCTGCTGAATATGCTTCACTGCTTGCTCACAATCAGAGGTTATAAATAAATGTTGTAGGTTCAAGTCTTGTGCCAAAGCTTGAGCTTCTCTACAGGCCACAGCTTCTAGCACTGCAGGTTCAAGCAGGCCCTTGATAACCAAGATCGACGAGCCAAGAAAATTGCCATCCCGGTCCCTACATATAGCTGCTGAAGTGCCCGTTCCATGGTCCTCTGATACACCTGCATCCACATTTATTTTGACAGTTCCCTCTGGTGGTGGTCGCCAAACTCTGGGTGACACAGCCCATGGTTTCAATATCACATGTTGATCCTTCTTTTGTTGTAGTTGATCTAGCTCTGCTATGAAACGAGTGACAAAAAGATGAGTTGACAAGGGACTTTGGTTAATTCCCTCATGTATCAACTTTCGTCGAGCATACCAAATAGCCCATAGTGTCACCGTCATCCGCGTCACTTCCACATGGTTCAGGACATCAAACATGGAGAAAAGCCAGCTTTTTGCTGTAGGCTCGGTAGTGGCGATCATGTGCTCTAGAAGTTCATGGTCAACCAGCGACCAGACACATTGAGCCATATTGCATTCAAGCAAACTATGCCTCCAAGAATCTTGCGTCCCACACACAGGGCAAAGATCGTTCGTAGACATGTTCCTATGTTTTCTGACATCCTCAGCCGGGATAGAATGCTTTGCTAATCTCCATAAGAATACTTTTATCTTGGCCGGCACTAGTACACCCCATAACTTTACCCAAGATTTTTCATTAGCTGCATTGTTTGATGGTCCTGCCCGCTCGTCCAACCAATCTTCTCTTCTACTTTTTGTAGCCACAACCATCCTATATGCTGACCGTACCGAGAAAGTGCCATTCTTCTCAAAACCCCAAGACCAAAAGTCCTCAATGTTTCGGGTACAAATTGGGTTTTTTTGGATTGCAGCAGCATCATATGGCAGAAAAACTTCCCCAAGTAGTTGGACATTCCATCGCAGCGGCTCCTAATCCCTGCGCAGGGCGGCGTGTGACCACCAAACACACACCACCTGCGCGGTTTGGGCTGGCCCAAAACAGGGGCGCGGGGCACCATTCGTTTCATTTTATTTTATAACAAAAGTTCAAAAAAACTGTTTAAGAATTGAAAAAAGGTTCACAACTTCCAAACCATGCTCTGAATTTTAGAAGTGTCCGCAAGTTCATTTTTTATAAATTTCTAAAAAATGTTCACGAACATAAAAATATACATGAATTCAAAGGATGTTCACGAATTTTTAAGAATTTCCCAGGAATTTAAAAAAGTTTAGAATTTCAATCAATTTTCTAAATTTCGTAAAAAATCATGAATTCAAAAAATAATTGGTAATTTAAGGACGTTCGTGGATTAAAAGCATGATCGCAAATTTAAAACGGTTCTGATTTGTTTAGGAAAATTATGTATTAAAAAATGGCCATATTTAAAAAAACTCGAATTTGAAAAAAAAATGATCAATGATTGAAAATCTTCACGAGTTCTAAAATATATTTTTGATTTTTGAAAAGATCGCAATTAAGAGGATGTTCAAGAATTCATAAGATGTTATTAAAGTGTTATAAATTTCAGAAAATGTTCGCCAATAAAAATACTTCTTATGGATTAAGGATATTTTCATGAACTTGAAAAGTAGTTTTAAATTTTAAATAATTTTTTTGAATTTTGAAAAGTTCACGAATTCTAAAAATGATAGGGAATTTATAAAATAATGATTTTCAGAAAACGCCAATTCAAAAACTATCTTGGTTTTTCTAAATACTGGCATATTGAAAACACAAAGTTCAGAAAATTAAAATAAATAAATAAAAGGAAAAGGTGGAAAAAACTTAAAAAGAGGAGAAGAAAAGGAATCCTGAAAAAAAATACAGTGGGAAGGAAAGGCCAGAAAATGGGCCGGCCCACGTAACAGCGCAATACAGGTGCGTGAGGCTGGACCACTCCGCCGCCGCCGGTGTGATGCCACCGGCGAAGAAGGGAGTGGGGACGAACCAGATGGGGACGGGACGTCGGTGCGCAAGCTCCCAGCTCCCACCCCTCTGCTCGACAGGTGCGTACCTCCCATCCCGCCGCTCAATCATTCCGCTATGAGAAAGATTGACTGAATACATCTCACTGGATCTGGTCCTCTTCTAGCTAGATTATCAATCGTTTTTACCTCAAGAAAATTTGTGTGCATAAAGAAGTATAGTATAGCAATGTCTTCATGTTTGCTAGCCAACTTTTTTTTATTCTCTGTTTTGGTGCTCTGTTCTCTGCACTTTTCTCAGGCTTTGGTTCCTTTATCTTAACCTGCAGCAAGCCGTCATCCAATTAGTTTTTTCCTTCTTCTTTCCTTGTAGATTCCCTCTTTGGAGATAGAGGAATTTGGGATTTGCTGTTGCTGGTTCCTATTTCTGTGTCTCTTGCTGCTCAATCTTAGCTGCCTTGCTCCATCTTCTCTTTGTCACTTGGTTTTCATAGTTATTAGTTTGAATCTGGTTTGGGAAGTTAAGCCAAGCTTTTCTGCCATGAAAGCTATTGCTTGGAATTGCCGAGGCATGGGCCGGGGCCTCGGCAATGATCGTATGTTGTTCTTGGCAAATCTTATCCACTCCACAAAAGCTCACATAGTTTTCATTTCAGAAATTAAATCCTCCAAGGTTACTTCCCGTGATCTTTTGAATCGTTTTGACATCTTTGATAGTATCGTTGTTCCTTCAAGAGGATCGTCGGGAGGCTTATGGCTGATGTGGAACGATGAGCTGCAGGTTTCTATATATAGTGCTTCCTTTCATGCTATTTTAGCTAATGTTATTCATAGGGCCTCGGGTGTTGAGTTTGATTTAGTTTGCATCTATGGTGACCCATACCACCGTCAAACTAAGGCTATTTGGGACGAGGTTGCTAATTTTGTGTATGATAACTTAGGCAAGCCTATGTTATGTATGGGTGACTTGAATGATATCCTGTATGATAATATAAGTGCAATGCTAATGTTAATTTTTATCGTATGTCTGCTTTTCGTGCTTTGATAAAAAATTGTGGGTTCTTTGACATTGGTTATAGTGGGCCGGCTTACACTTGGCGCAATAGGCAGCACACGGTTAATCCTATCTATCAACGTTTGGATTGTTGTTTAGTCAATCCGGATTGGTGTACTATTTACCTATCATTTTAAGCGATCTTGCGCCTATTCTGATTTCCACAGAGGGTCAGTTTTGTAAACCTAAGCAATCTTTCAAATTTGAAAATTGGTGGCCGCTAGAAAAAGATTTCCATGATCATGCTAAGGCAGCCTGGAATAGTACCAGGTCAGCCTCTTTTTCTGCCAGGACCTCTTCTCTTGCAGGTTCATTAAAGAGATGGTGCAGGAAGAAAAAACCTATCCAGCAGGAGTTAAAAGACATTGAGGGACAAATCAATCAGATTCAACTAAAGCCTCTACACGAACAAGACCATGCACTAGAGAACGAGCTTACACTCAGGTATGAGCAGAATCTCTCCAAACTAAATCAATTTTACAAACAAAGGGCAAAGAAGCCTTGGGCTAAGGATGGAGACAGAAATACTAGATTTTTCCATCAAGCTGTTTTAAAGAGAAGAAAGAGGAACACTATTGTTTCCATTAAGGATGAAAATGATGTTATCCATTTTAAGCCAACTCAAGTTGCTAACACTTTTGTGAATTATTTCAGATACATCTTTTCTTCCCCTAACATCAATTTGGGAGGCCTTTTCTTGCAACTCAACCTCTGATACAATCAGATGATTTCACCTACTCCATTCCAGATAAACAGGAAATCTTGCAGATTCTGAAGGATATGAAGCTAAATGCATCGCCGGGCCCAGATGGCTTCAATATGGAGTTTTACCTTGCTTCTTGGGACTGGATTGGCGATGAAGTCATTGATTTGGTAATCAGCTTCTACAAATCAGGTATATTACCTCCTCATATTAGTGATACTAATATTGCTCTCATTCCTAAGAAGCTAGCTCCTCAAGTTCCCATGGATTTTGGACCTATTAGTCTTTGCAACGTTGTTTATAAGATCATTGCTAAATCCTTAGCTAATAGGCTAAAACCTCATTTGCCTGATTATATCGACCCTGCTCAGCAAGCTTTCATTGAAGGTCGTAGAATTAGTGACAAAATTATTATTGCCCAAGAGATCACCCATTCTTTTGCTCTCAAATCTTGGGAACATCATGCTTTCATGCTTAAAATTGACTTGGCTAAAGCTTTTGATCGCCTTGAATGGAACTTCATTGTCTCTGCTCTGGCTCATAAAGGGCTACATGATCATTTTATAAACTTGATCTACGCCTGCATTTCCACACCTACTTTCTCTGTCATCATTAATGGCCAGCCTTCTCATAAATTTAAAAGTCATAGAGGGATTCGTCAGGGTTGCCCTCTGTCTCCTTATCTTTTTGTTCTAGCTATAAATGAATTGTCTCTTGCACTGAATGATGCCATGGCTGCTAACCATCTTCAGGGTATTTCTCTTGGACCAAATTTCCCTCCTGTTCACTCTCTTCTTTTTGCAGATGATCTTCTGGTTTGTGGACAAGCTAATACATCTGAAGTTAACACTATGGCTCAAATTATTCATCATTTTTGTGTTATTTCAGGTCAAACTCCTAACTGGTCAAAATCCTCTATTCTTTTCAGTGCCCATGTTAGTTAAACTGTCATTGCTGATATTAAAAACATTTTTCCTGTTCCTTCCATGGATAACAGCTTTACTCATTTGGGGCACCCTCTCATTCTTCCTGCTAAAAATAGAGTTGTTGCTTATAACTTTGTTCTTGACAAATTTATGGCTAAGCTTCCTGCTTATAAGGCTAACATGCTCTCTCATGCGGCTAGACTGGAACTCATTAGATCTGTCTTTTCAGCCATTCCTGTTTACTACATGTCAAACATTTTGTTCACAAAAAAGTTTATTGCTAAACTCACCGCTATTATTAGAAACTTTTGGTGGACAGGAATTAGGGATAATAATTCAAACAGAAGTCTTTGTCTCAGATCTTGGAAGGACATTTGTACAGCTAAGAATGAAGGAGGGCTAGGTATTAGAAACCTCCAAGCCATTAATGAAGGCCTTATTCTTGCTTCAGCTTGGAGACTTGCAGATGCTCCTAACTCTTATTTGTACCTTGTGCTCAAATCCAAATACTTTTCGAACTCTTCCATTTGGACTGCTACTTCCACTGTTCCAAAATCTGCTTATTGGTCTTCCATTCTCAAAATGCTTCCCAGGTTAAAAGCCCACTCTTTCTACCAAATTACTCAGGGGAATATTGCCCTCTGGAGTTCCCCATGGTGTTCTTCCTGGTCCACTATTCATAATCATCTCATCATTCAGCCACCTGGCTTTATTTATCCTGCTCAGGTTAAGGATCTATGGGTTCCTGGGCAAAAAACTTGGAACAACAATCTTATTCATTCTCTTTTCCAAGAGCCTATGGCTACTTCTATTACTCAAACCTCCATCATTCAGGATGACTGCCCAGATATTCTCTGTTGGGACCTCGCTCTGAGTGGCAAATGCACTTCTAAATCCACTTATAAATTGTGCTTGCAGGATATTCAAAGCATTCCCAGGAATACTCCCTCTCAACTATCTTTGTAGGTTAAAAATCTTCTCACTCAGGTTTGGAAGCAAAAGTTGATTGCACCCCGTGTTCAAACTTTCGCATGGAGACTTCTTCGAAAAGCTCTTCCTATAGGTTTGCGAGCGGGCCGCTTTTCAATTCATATTTCTAAATCATGTTGCAGGTGTGGTGAGGATGAAAATGAAATGCATCTCTTTTTTCTTTGCGATTTTGCTAGAGCAACCTGGTTTGGCCACCCTTGGTATATTAGATCTGATGGCTTGGTTCAAAATCTTTTCTCTATGCACAGTATTATTCTCAGTTTACTAAATATGAATCATCCTCATGCATCTATATCTAACATACTAAATTTTATGTGGTGCATATGGAAAGCCAGAAATGATAAGCTTTTTGACAGACGCAATTCTCAACCTCATCATGTTCACACTGCTGCAAAAGCTTTGTCTGACCAATATACGATTGTGTCAATTTCTTCTAATCAGGGACAAGCTATGGATCAAGTTCATCAGCAAGGAAATAGTTGTGTTATTCCTGCTCAAGGGCACACTCTCAAATCTGATCTTCTTATATCTGGAGCAAAAAATTATTCTGATGCTGCTTTTAAATGTGCAAAGGTTCCAGGATTACCACATAGCACAACAGCTACAGGAGTAGGAGTGTTTCTCAGTTTTTCTCAGGACCAAGCGGAAGTGAATGTGCAAATTCAAGCTTCTACCCAGAACACCAGCTCGCCACTTCAAGCGGAAGCTCTTGCTTTGCTTTTTGCAGCTCAAGTCGCCCGTAGACTTCAGATCTCTGGGCCTACTTTTCTTACTGATTGCCTCTCTTTGGCAAAAGCAGCGGCGGCAAGAAGTGTATTGGCAGATTCCACCCCTTGGACCATCAGAACTTCTCTAGCTGATTTTTTCTCCTTTACAAATGATCTCCAAGCACAGGTGTATCACATATCAAGAGAGATCAATGGTATTTCTCATAATGTGGCTCATCAGGTTCTTAGAAGTTTACCAGAACCTGACACTAGTTGTTTTGCTTCAGCTCATACAAACATGATATGCCCTGTTGTTTCTCTCCTGTCTAATTTCAATTTCCAGGGCTATGTAATTCATGCTGTAAGATGTTACTGAGCTGAATGTATTGGTTGGCGCTTTGTGCACCTTTCTATGTTCAAAAAAAATGCAGACAAAATCTTCAATCCTCATTGCCTTGGTTCCTCTGGCGCATTGTTTGGTGTGTTATCATGTTGTATGTATATGTGCATCTCTGTTTGATGAATACTTTAGCATACTAGCATACTGACAAAAACAACTCCTGCAGCTAATTCCTCGTTGTTAGTGGATTAGCATGCCCACTGCATGAAGCGGATGCACTTCCAATGCTTGTGTCCCTTGAATTTCTCTCTAACTCCACCTGCTGTTTTTGTTTCTAGTCTATTCTTTTGTGTTTAGGGTAACAAATTGCTTCTTATATACAATATGAATAAGCAGACAGGGCAGGTTCACATTGCATGTTAGCAGTGAATTACCACCTCAGTTTACTTCATGTACCTTGAAACTTCTCGTTAGATCTACCTATTCTTATATGTGCAATGCTTTTGTAGTTCATGATGATAAGTCAGATCGACCTAATTATCAGCCGGACGTTACCGCAACTTTAAATAATTAGTTTTTCTTTTGTGGGGGGCTTTAAATATTTGACTGACAGATAGTATTGATGCCTTTGTATGGCATTGAGTGTATTGATGCCTTTGTGCAGCATGCGACTCTACTTAATAAAAGAAGACTTGAGGAAAGGTTTGCTGCCAAGAACACGAAGATACAAGTAATGTAGATACACCATTTATGCTATGATTAATTCGTATATACCAAAAATCGGTGTGATAAAGCTTGTCAACATGATCTTGTGAAACTAACATGATATATGTTTCTGCATTCACACCAAAGTTGCTTGCAACTTTATTTTATTTTTTGAGGAAAAAATAAAAGGTGTTATTGGATTGAGAAACTTAACTGGGCATGGGAAGCTCCACTTGTCACATCCTGCGTCTCTTAGCTTGCATTACCAAGAGTTACATATTTCAAGTTGGCCATCCACTTGCAAGTTTACCCAGAACATAGCTACATACTCTATGCAAGAATTGTTTGCTGGTGGATGTATTCTATGGAAGCAGGCCACAATCATCATGGCGTCACTAGGCGACACCCAGCATTTTTTACTCTTTTCCCTTTTGTTTGATGAGTAGCAAGGATTTAGTAACTATAACTAACTAACTAACAACAACAAAAGCCTTTAGTCCCAAATAAGTTGGGGTAGGCTAGAGGTGAAACCCATAAAATCTCGCGACCAACTCATGGCTCTGGCACATGGATAGCAAGCTTCCACACACCCCTATCTATAGCTAGTTCTCTGGTGATACTCCAATCATTCAGGTCTCACTTAACGGACTCCTCCCATGTCAAATTTGGTCCACCCGGCCTCTCTTGACATTCTCCGCATGCTTTACCCGCCCGCTATGCACTGGAGCTTCTGGAGGCTTGTGCTGAATATGCCCAAACCATCTCAAATGATGTTGGACAAGTTTTTCTTCAATTGGTGCTACCCCAACTCTATCTCGTATATCATCATTCCGGACTCTATCCTTCCTCGTGTGGTCACACATCCATCTCAACATACGCATCTCCGCCACACCTAATTGTTGAACATGTCGCCTTTTAGTCGGCCAACACTCAGTGCCATACAAAATTGCGGGTCGAACAGCCGTCCTATAGAACTTGCCTTTTAGCTTTTGTGGCACTCTCTTGTCACAGAGAATGCCAGAAGCTTGGCGTCACTTCATCCATCCGGCTTTGATTCGATGGTTCACATCTTCATCAATACCCCCATCTGGATTTAATAACGATAATTGATTACATCAATAGATGCATATGAATTTGATGAATAATACATGCCCGCCCAACTAGTCCAGAAATAATTACCCATTCCTGAACAATCATATACTACTAGCTAGCAGCATCACGACTATGAATTATTTGTTAGAATCAGGGCTAAGTTATTTAGCATTTTAAACTTGTTAACAGCATCACCCAAGTCACTCTACCTTGTAGTCAGGGTTAAGTCATTCAGTGTGATCGAAGGGTCCCTTTTGTGTATATATTATAAATGAAGTTCGTCCTATGGTGCTTCCACAAGTACAATACTACGCTTTGTTTGGATGTTGATATTCAGGGCCATGGCATTGAATTGGCCCCAATATCAAATCTTCTTGACTTTGATATTGACATTGAACATGAATTCTGTTGTTTGGATGTGCACAGAATTGCCACTTGGAATTCGGCTGAGAGGCTCAATTCAGAAACTTGTTTGGATGGTCATTCTCTACATTAGAATTGTCTATTTGTTATATGATGAAAATTGAACTTCGATGTAATGTTTGAAACTACATTGTATTCAATATGTACATATACAGCAGGACTACAATGTACATATTTCTTGAATGATTATATGAAGAATACAATGGCAACAATTACAGCAGCACTTATTCTATAGCAGCAGCACATTACAGCAGCACTTATACATCAGCACCACTTGCACAGCAGCACTTATACAGCAGCAGCACATGTACAGCAGCACATTACAGCAGCAGTTATACATCAGCAGCATTTGCACAACAACACTTATACAGCAGCAGCACATGTGCACCAGCACTTATACAGCAGCACTTGTACAACAACAGCAGCACTTTTCATCAGCAACACTTAAAACAGCAGCACTTGTAAATCAGCACTTAGCCAACAACAACATATAACATAGAAAATTCAAGTATGATCAAATGAAGCACACACTACATGTCTTTTCCATCATTACATGACATAGGAAATTCAAGTACAACAAGTTCATAGCTAGTACATGAAACTGGAAGGGAAGGGAAGGAGAGGGACGTGCCCACACGCGGGGGAGGAAGTGATCCACCGGAGAGAGAGGAGACGAAGGAGACGGCGGACGAGATCTGACCTGCGCCGCCAGGAGCTCCGCGTCGGGGTCATGCACGCCGCTTCTCCCGCTCAAGCCTGCCTCTTCTGTTTCGGGCTGTTTCTGGAGAGGTCGAAGCGGTATGTTGCGGGCTGGTTCCCGAATATCAGCGAAAATCGACCTCTCCCCCTCCGAATTCGGGAACGGATACGCGGGCTTTCAGAGCAGGGCAATGAATATTGCAGGCCAATCCGGTGGGCTGATTCCTTGTACATCTAAACAGCGGAATTCGGGCTATCCAATGCCAATATCAATATCTGGGCCTGAATATCAACATCCAAACGAAGTGCTAGAGCATGGCCAAAGGAAACGAAGTTCGGTTCTCTTGCGCTTCCACATGCTGTAGTACTACAGCTGTAGAGCATGGTCGGAGGAAACAATGTTCGATCCTCTGGCGCTTCCACAAATTGCAGTACTAGAGCATCACCGGAGGAAGATCAACCCATTCATTTCTAATCTCTCCAATTTAATGAAGGTAATGTCGTTGCTCTCTCTGCGTGCTTGCGTGTGTGTGTGTGTACTATTTCTCTAGATTTGTTTGGTTCATCGTCAGTCTTAATGCTTTTCGTAGTTGTATACCTGTATAACATGAAGACAATCCATGAGCTTTATATCTCTATTTTTATCTTCTAGTAATGTTGTGCATATAGTTGTTGTGCAATTGCTAAGCAGCAGATTTCCTAACCTGCTACTTGCGACGTGATTCTAACCTTATTACAGAATAAAGATGCTGTCTTTTGTTCTTAGAAGAAGTTTTTCTTTTTTCTCAGAAAGGAAACCTTTACTTTTGCTTAGAATCAGGTTTGATATTTGCGGTGTTTGATTGGGCATGGGTAAATAGAACCTCAATATCATCTCAACTGTAATAGAGTTAGACTACATTCCATAATATTTTGTTTCATTGTTGAATATTGGATCAAAACAAATTCAATCGGTAGTCTCAAGTGAATTAATTCACAATTCCTTTTTCCTTTTTTCTTATAGATGACATTCTATTTGAAGCATGGGCTTGCTGTTGGTAATAATAAAAGGAGTAATTTGTTTGCTTATTTTTTGTAGCACCAAAAGTGAGCTCACTGCAGCAGTATGGCGTCGGTCCTGGATGCTCTGGCATCCTACGTGGCTGACATGGTCATCGAGATGGTCAAAGAAGAGGTGTCCATGCTGATTGGAGTGTCTGGTGAGATAGAAAATCTGGGCATCAAGCTTAGGGACCTCAAGAACTTCCTTGCAGATGCCGGTAGGAGGAACATCACTGATGAGAGCGTGCAGGGGTGGGTGGAGGAACTGAAGCGTGCCATGTATGATGTTACCGACATCCTTGACTTATGTCAGCTCAAAGTCATTGAGCAAGGTCCATACAAGGATATGGGGTGCCTAAACCCTCTGCTCTTCTGCATGAGGAACCCCCTCCATGCCCACAACATTGGCAGCCGCATCAAGACACTTAACCAAAAATTGGATGACATCTTCAAGAGGGGTGGTAGTTTCAATTTCATCAAGCTAGAAGGCTACCAGGACCGGATGATGACCCGTTCTCAAGCTGTTGACCTCAAGACGGATCCGTTATTGGAGCGGTCGGGTGTGGTTGGGGAGAAGATTGAAGATGACACAAGAGCGCTTGTGAAAGTGCTTACAGAGGAAGTAGCTGATGATAGTGATAGCATCATGACTGTTGCCATCGTTGGTGTTGGTGGAATTTGTAAGACTACCCTCAGCAAGAAGGTCTCCAACGACGAGGAAATCCAAGGCAAGTTCGCCAAGAAGATATGGCTGAGCATCACACAGGTCTTCAATGAGGTTGAGCTGTTGAGGACGGCCATCACGGCTGCCAATGGAAACCTGCCTGGCTCTTGGGACGGGTCTAAGGATAAAGCGTTGCTTGTGCCAGCTCTTGCTGACGCCGTCAGGGACAAGAAGATTTTTCTTGTGTTGGATGACATGTGGGGAACCAACGAATGGAACAACTTGCTCATGGCTCCCTTTAGCCATGCTGCACCCAATAGTCGAGTCCTTGTCACCACAAGACATGAGACTGTTACCCGAGGCATGAAAGCCAAACATCCCTACCACCATGTTGGCAAATTAGGGCCTGAAGATGCATGGTCTTTGCTGAAGAAGCAGGTAATTGTGCAATTACTAGTAGTAACCTCTAATTGAAGTTAATCCATTGACAAACACTAGCAATGGATTAATGAACTCTGAATGCTTATACTACAATAATTCCTCTTGCATGATGTTAAGTCTTCATACAGCATACTTGCTAGTGATTTATTGTATAAATTTTGTGCAATTCCGATCACTGGTCCTGATTACTCCACATTGTGTTGCTTGTTTATTTGAGAACCAGTCCATTGATTTGTGTTAGAAAGTAACTAGCTAATTAGATCTACTCATGGTTGTGCGTGTTATGCCTTTACAGTTCGTGATGATAAGATAGAGACATAGGAGGGAGATTAATTTCTACTTGTGTGTGCCAGTTCAATGAAAAATAAAGAACCCTGTGAAACATTTACCTCGACCTATTAATTAAGGTGGAAAGAGATAATTCACTTTAAGCAGTACGTGGACTGACTCTTTCTAAATTCTTTTTTCTTTCTGAGCTAGCATATCAGGGAATAAAAGAACATCACTAGCCAGTGAAATGTGTAATATGCTTCTCATTAACTTTATATGTTTAAACTGCTTGCAGGTACTCGCTACGGAGAAAAGTGAACCTGCGATTGATATGCTAAAGGATATAGGATTGAAAATTATAGCAAAATGTGATGGATTACCACTTGCAATAAAAGTGATGGGAGGACTCCTATGCCAAAAGGATAAACAGCGACGTGATTGGGAGAAAGTTCTGAATGATGCTATATGGTCAGTATCCCGAATGCCAGAAGAGCTAAATTATGCAATATATATTAGCTACGAGGACTTGTCCCCTTCTTTAAAACAATGCTTTCTGCACTTCTCCCTTAAGCCTAAGAAGACAATTATACATGACATACAATTGGTCGGCATGTGGATTGGTGAAGGATTTGTTCATGGAGACTCTGATAGATTGGAAGAACTAGGAATTGAGTACCATAAAGAGCTAATATTGAGGAACCTTATAGAGCCAGATGTAGAAAATATAGAACCTACAATATTTGTTATATTGATCTGACCCTTGTGTAGGGTATATATAGAAGTATAAGAGGGATAGAAACTTGGAGTACAAGACAAGTTATGTGGTTTAAACTAATTCTATCTCTATCTCATTATCTCTAACTTAAACCCGATTATATTTCTAACATTCCCCCTCAGTCGTAGCGGGAGTGAAATAGACATTTGCGACTGGATTTGAAGTATCGTGCTCGCGTCATCTTCTCCGCTTCACCATCATCACCTGCATCTCTGATGGGTCGACACCTGGGGCAGTGACTGCGTCCCCTTCCGGTGCCTTCCTTGTCTCTCCTCTATTCCCTCCCGCAGTCACAGCGGGAGAGGCGTGGACGCTAGTGATGACTCAGACGCTGTTGACTGGAGTTGTTGCCGATGAGTTGTTGTAGACGTAGCCCTGTATGTCGATGTTGAGGTAGCCGATCATGATGTAGCCGTGGTCAATGATGTAGTCGTCGTGGATGATGAAGCCGCACAAAGCCGGAAGCGCAAAAAAAGCGCTATATATGTTGTAGATGACGGAGCTGAAGTCGTGGATAATGCTCCTTGCGGTGTCAGGGGGTGCCGTCAGCGATGAGTCCACCGGTTTTGTCAGAACCGGAGGAAACCCATCGAGCACACATCGGTTTTGCCATAACCATGTGGCCGTGTAGGCTGGTCACTAGAGTGACGCCATGTTGATGCAGTCGTGTCGTCGTGTATGACGCGATCAATGTCGTTGTCGTGACGCAATCATTGCCGTCGTCAAGGCCGCGTCTTGCAGAAAAGTCTGTCAGAGGACGCTAGTGCCCATCTTGTGGACGAGGCGGCGGTGTGTTGATGAAGATGTTGGTGAAGACGACGTTGATGAAGATGTTGGTGAAGACAATGTTGATGAAGACCTTGGCGATGAAGTGTCGGCGATGGCGTCACAGCAGCGTGTCAATGATAATGTGTCGCTTGAAGGTGTCCCTCGTGGCGACCAAGTGTCAACACCGTGTCACGACGGAGAAGTCGATCAAGATTGCAATTCGTTCCACACCCGTCTGGCGTGTGGATGATGCATGTTGAGATCGCTTCTTGTAGACATGCTCGACGAAGTTTATTGGCTTGTAGCCTGACGTGGTCGTGCAGCTTGATGATGCGGCCATGGTGCAGATCGCTCGATGCAGCGGCTCGTGGATGTACGCGGACAACTAGCTGGTTGGCGCTGCAGCGTGGAGTCCCCTGGCAAGGCCGCGGCTTCGGCGATGGCCAACATGTGCACCGGCTGGAATCGATCTGGGATCCGCGCGTGTGTCCGAAGTCGATGAAGACAGCTGATGCTGATGAGGCCCAGCTGCATGCCCTCCCGTGATCGAGCGCCCACGGAGTCGCCGTGCGGGATGATGTAGACACGTGCAACCGGGCCCTCGGAGTTGCATCGTTGAAGGCTTGAAGCTAGTCGAATTGATACCAAACCTGAGTCCTGATATAGCACGTACATGCAGTTTTTGTGCATGCCATACAAGTGCATGCATGGCTGCATGGGTCGATGGAGGTGTTTCCGATGTAGTGCAAGCGCCG
The DNA here is from genome assembly GCF_002162155.2 of Triticum dicoccoides. Lineage (NCBI taxonomy): Eukaryota > Viridiplantae > Streptophyta > Magnoliopsida > Poales > Poaceae > Triticum > Triticum dicoccoides. Next base: position 45,172,613 of record NC_041389.1, read on the forward strand.
GCTCCAAGGAAACCGATCTGCTCCCTGTCCGACGCGATGGGTGTGTGTGGAAACCGATCGAAAACAGATCGTATGCCTGGGCCGCCTGTCGCCTGTACATATCCCTGGCGTGCCGGCCGGGGCCAGAGGTCGGTGAAGATGCGCTTGTGCAGATGCACCGTCGGGCCCCCTGGACAGGGGCGGCTGCTCTTCTGGATCGCGCAACCTGCCGCGTGTGCTCCGCTGTTGCAAGAGCGTCGTGCCGGATTGTTCTCACCGGATTTGAGGGTCGGGGAGAGGAATTTATTTGTAGCTAAAAAAAAAGAAAAATCAATCTAAGAGAATTTTGATTTAGAATTGTTCTAATCTATGGAGTCGATCTAATCTATGGAACCAATCTGATCTTTGCTCGACCGGGTGCCGCGCCCCCAAAGAGAGGAGATTAATCTCCCCAGAGGCGGCGCGCTGCGAAAGTGGTAAAGGAACCTAGGATCGACGTCGTGAGACTAACCGCTCTGATTCCATGTAGAAAATATAGAACCTACAATATTTGTTGTATTGATTTGACCCTTGTATAGGGTATATATAGAAGTATAAGAGGGATAGAGACTTGAAGTACAAGACAGGTTATGTGGTTTAAACTAATTCTATCTCTATTTCATTATCTCTAACTTAAACCCAATTATATTTCTAACACCAGATACATCACCGTCAATATATTTGCAACATGCATGATGTTGTTCGCGGATATCCACTTCGGTGCCCAGGCTCATCTGCTCCCGCTCAGAAAAAAAATCAAAATAAATACTAGAAAAATTCAAAAAATTCCAAATTGTTTTGGGGTGGTAGATAATTTGACGCGTGAGGTGCGCCCCAAAATTTAACTCATTTGAGCATCTGAGCAGCTCTCGGCAAAAAAGCGTGAACAGTAAACATTTTTACAGACCTTGATTTTGTCTTTTTTGCCGAGAGCTGTTCAGATGCTCAAATGAGTTGAATTTTGAGGCGCACCTCACGCGTCAAATTATCTACCACCCCAAAAAATTTGGAATTTTTTGAATTTTTCTAGTATTTATGTTGATTTTTTTCTGAAGGTGGGTGCAGATGAGTTCGGGAGCCAAAACTCTGCGTCCTGTTGTTCGTTCATTTGCTCAATATGTGACTAGAGATGAAGCACTAGTAGCTCACCACGGAGGAACTGTTAATAGTAAACTTAGTTTGCAAAGGTTTCTTAGGTTGTCCATAGAAACCAGAGGAGTGGAATCAGATGAATTTGAGTGGAGGAGTTTACATGAGCAGAAATCTCTTAGATCATTAATACTAGTAGGAAATTTTAAGATTCAGTCGGGTGATTCCTTGATTCCTTTTTCAAGTCTACGGACTCTACACATAGAGTATGCAAATTTTGCTGCATTGTTGAAAGATCTGTATCAGCTCAAACACTTGAGGTATTTGTCACTAAGAGAATGCAATGATATAAAGAGCTTGCCAGAGAACATTCACAAAATAAAGTTCTTGCAGCACATTAGTGTTGCTGGTTGTCAGAATCTTGTGAAACTTCCAGATACCATTGTAAAGTTACGAGGACTGAGATATCTTGAACTTTATGGCACATCTATAAATACTATGCCTAGGGGGTTCTCTGCTCTTACAAATTTGAGGATACTTTGGGGTTTCCATACCCACATGGTGATTGGTGTAGTTTGGAAGAGCTCCAGCCTCTTTCTCAGCTTAGGGAAATTGGATTAGCAAGTCTGGAGAATGTATCTGCTGCGTCATTTGCCACAAAGGCGAGGCTGAGTGAAAAGGCCTATCTTTCCTGCATGGCCTTATACTATAAGAGCAGACTAGGTGGTGATGGATTAGTGAAGGAAGAAGTTTCTGAGCAGGATCAAGGAACAATTATGGAGGTATTTGATGAGCTCTGTCCTCCGCCTTATGTGCAAGATATTCGCATCCAAGGATATTTCGGGCGTCAGCTCCCAAAATGGATGATGTCGACAGCAACGACGCCCCTCAATAGCTTGAGGGTACTTATAATTGAAGACCTGGATTGTTGCACCCAACTCCCTGATGGCTTGTTTCAGCTTATCTGGAGTGCCTGGAGGTCAACCGTGCTCCGGCAATCAAGCGTGTCGGTCCTGAATTCTTGCGGCCCTATAGTCACCATCACCATGCTCCATTTCAGGCGGTAGCTCCATTTCCGAGACTGAACAAGATGATCTTTAGGAAAATGGTGGAATGGGAGGAGGAAGTGCAAGCTATGCCTGTCTTGGAGGAGCTTATAATCCATGGCTGTAAACTGAGGCGTATTCCTCTCGGCCTCGTGTCCCATGCAAGGGCTTTGAAAAAGCTAACCATATGATCCATCCGGGGCCTCCACTATCTAGAGAACTTCTCCTCCATAGTTGAGCTCGACCTGTATGACTTAACAGAGTTGACTAGCATCTCCAATTTTCCCAAATTGCAAAAGCTTGTGGTCAACTGCTGCCCAAAGCTGGAGTCGCTGCAGGAGATGACTGCACTCCGGAGACTCGTGCTGACAGTTTGCTACAATGAGAAACGACTTCAATTGTTCTTGCCAACTGTAAAGCCCAGTCATTTGCTTCTGGACTGCAGCCCAGAGGTACTTGCCTCCATGGCTGTGGGAAAATCTGGCGCCGAGTGGGACAAGTTCAGGCATATGTACCATGTCGAGGCTTATGCAAATGATGAAGGCATTGAAAAGAAATGGCACCTATTTTACACAAGAGAGCCCTACAACATGGAGACGGATGTGGAGGCAAATCGGCAGGTATAATATCTAGTTCGGTTGCTCTATCCAATATAAGTACCCTGCTCTTGTTGCTTCCATCTTTGGGTTCTTCGTTTGTATGCTAGAGCTACTTGAAAATATGTTCCTGGTATTCAGTTTCGCTCGACAGGATTAATCATTTAATCTAAGGAGGCATATGAAGACGACAGAGAAGACACAAATGAAGATGAGAAAAGGGACGGACATGACGAAAGCTGAAGCTGAGGACGGAGAATACAAGTACCCTGCCCTGAATTTCTTGCAAATTTGTGACAGCATCTCAGATGAAGTAGCCACCTGGAGGCCAGCTGGGGTCAAAGGAGTTATCTGGGTAGGCGCGGTGTAATCTTGGATCTCTACCCTGTATGCTGCATTCTACATTACTTTTCTTTCGGATACTTGTGCTCTTTTCGCCTTCTTAATGAATGAAAAGCAGCAGTCTGCTGCGTTTTGTAAAAAAAGAAGAAGAGGACAACGCTGATGAGGAGTTGGCCATACACGATGAAAGGATATCCCAGGATGTGTTACCAGGATATGTATGGCTCCACTTGCTGCCAATGCTGCTCTACTAGATTTTCTGGGTGTTGAGCCTGTATTTTTGTATGAGCCTTTATGGGTATCTCCGTCGTGAATTGTGATTTTTACGTTTGTCAAAAGAGTGCAGTTTTAACCAGCAGTTAAGGGCCAAAAGTGTACAGATATCATTCATAATGCATTCAACGATCCAGTGTGTTGTTGGCTTCTCTATCTCCTTGTAAGTGAGATTTTTCTTTCTTTCTTTCTTTCCCTTTACATAATTTATATAGCCGTATCTGCATGCAAGCTTCATCAACCTCCTCTCTAGATGGTTAACATCAAGTGTGCATCCATCCAAGCAACCCCACGGATTCTACAAAATCTTGAAAGAAAGGTAATTAGCTTCAATTCCTAAAGGTTTGATCCGGAAACGAAGCCAAAAGTATGGCGGTGGTGCCTTTTCCGCTTGATAAGAAGAACCAAATTGCAACACACGTCAATAAATAACTTTCAATTAGGGACATGCAGTAATTTATTATCAGTTTTGTTTTTGTTGTTGCCTGATTGTAGGCTGATACGTCTCCAACGTATCTATAATTTTTGATTGCTCCATGCTACTTTATCTACTGTTTTAGGCAATATTGGGCTTTATTATCCACCTCTATATTATTTCTGGGACTAACCTATTAACCGGAGGCCCAGCCCAGATTTGTTGTTTTATGCCTATTTCAGTGTTTCGAAGAAAAGGAATATCAGACGAAGTCAAAACGGAACGAAATCAACTGGAGAAGTTATTTTTGGAAGGAAAGCAACCCAGGGAACTTGGAGTGCACGTCAGGGGAGATACGGGCTGCCCACGAGGGTGGAGGGCGCCCCCCCTGGGCGCGCCCCCTGCCTCGTGGGACCCCCGTAGCTCCACCGACGTACTTCCTGCACCCATATATACCTACATACCCAAAAACTTCCAGAACAGAAGATAGATCGGGATTTCCGCTGCCGCAAGCCTCTGTAGCCACCAAAAACCAATCGGGACCCTGTTCCGGCATCCTGCCGGAGGGGGATCCCATCACCGGAGGCTAGCTTCATCATCCCGGCGCTATCCATGACGAGGAGGGAGTAGTTCACCCTCGGGGCTGAGGGTATGTACTAGTAGCTATGTGCTTGATCTCTCTCTCTCGTGTTCTCTCTCGTGTTCCTCTATGGCACGATCTTGATGTATCCCGAGCTTTGCTATTGTAGTTGGATCTTATGATGTTTCTCCCCCTCTACTCTCTTGTGATGAATTGAGTTTCCCCTTTGAAGTTATCTTATCGGATTGAGTCTTTTATGAGAACACTTGATGTATGTCTTGCCGTGATTATCTGTGGTGACAATAGGATATCATGTGCCACTTGATGTATGTTTTGGTGATCAACTTGCGGGTTTCGTGACATTGGGAACCTATGCATAGGGGTTGGCACACGTTCTTGACTCTCCGGTAGTAGCTTTGGGGCACTCTTTGAAGTACTTTTATGTTGGTTGGATGAATCTGAGATTGTGTGATGCATATCGTATAATCATGCCCACGGATACTTGAGGTGACAATGGAGTATCTAGGTGACATTAGGGTTTTGGTTGATTTGTGTCTTAAGGTGTTATTCTAGTATGAACTCTATGATGGATTGAGCGGAAAGAATAGCTTTATGTTATTTTACTACGAACTCTTGAATAGATAGAACAGAAAGGATAACTTTGAGGTGGTTTCGTACCCTACCATAATCTCTATGTTTGCTCTCCGCTATTAGTTGCTTTGGAGTGACTCTTTGTTGCATGTTGAGGGCTTGTTATATGATCTATCTATGTTATTATTGTTGAGAGAACTTGCACTAGTGAAAGTATGAACTCTAGGCCTTGTTTCCTATCATTGCAATACCGTTTACGCTCACTTTTATCGCTTGTTACCTTGCTGTTTTTATTATTTCAGATTACAAATACCTTTATCTACTATCTATTTTGCACTTGTATCTTATCTCTTCACCGAACTAGTGCACCTATACAATTTACCATTGTATTGGGTGTGTTGGGGACATAAGAGACTCTTTGCTATTTGGTTGCAGGGTTGTTTGAGAGAGACCATCTTCATCCTACGCCTCCTACGGATTTATAAACCTTAGGTCATCCACTTGAGGGAAATTTGCTACTGTCCTACAAACCTGTGCACTTGCAGGCCCAACAACGTCTACAAGAAGAAGGTTGTGTAGTAGACATCAAGCAGTTTCTGGCGCCGTTGACGGGGAGGTTAGCGCTTGAAGGTATATCTTTAGATCTTGCAACCGAATCTTTTTGTTTCTTGTTTTATCACTAGTTTAGTTTATAAAGAAAACTAAAAAAATGGAATTGAGTTTGTCTCATACACTTCACCTTTTTAATATCTTTCGTGAGTATGATGGAAAGGATAATTGTGCTCAAGTGCTAGAAGAAGAAATCTCTAAATTGTTTGGCACTAAATATTTGAATGATGAGCATGGTTGCAATGTTGTTAGTACGAATTCTTTGAATATCCATGATGCTAATGATGATTGCACTAGTTATGATGAAAATGTCTCCTATAAACATGTCAATTTTTGTGGAGTGCATTGGGCTTGCAAGGACACACCAAATAGGGAAGATAGATATTGCAAGGGGCATAAGTACTTAGAAACCAAATTGTTGCAAGAAGAGCTAGATGAATGTGCTGAAAGATTCAATATTTTTCGTGCTCCTTGTGAACTTTGCAATGAACATGGTCATTTCAAGCTCCAATGCTATTTGTTTCATGATCAAGTCATGTCCAAATATTGTGATAATTTGGTTACCCTTGAGCATCATAAAGAGCTTAGCCTTCTTTTGGGTTATGAAGAAATGAAACGTATAACTGAGGGTATTTCAAAATTTAGTCTTGATAAAATTCTTGATTTTGATCTAGAGAAAATTTATATGTATTGTGCGGAGAATTGCATTGAAAATCCTTATATTGCCAATTACCTAAAGAAAAGAAAGCAAATGGAAGATGATGAGAATACTAATGAAAGGGAAGAGGCTTCCCAATCTCCTCCTATTATTTCTTATGATGACTCAGGTAACGAGGAGAAGCTTTCTATTCAGCCAATCTCATCAATAAGGAGCTCAAAGAGGAAGGTTGAACCTACACATAATGTGAAGAAGAAAAAGAAAAGAAGGAGCAACAAAGGTAAAAAGGTATCCCTCCCAAATGATGTTGCTCCTACTACTACTTGTGATGATGATAATTGCTATACTATTGGTGCTATCCATATTTTTAATGATGAGAGTGATTATGCTTATGATATGAAAGGGCCCAAGCTTGGGGAAGCTATGTTTGATGAGGATGAAATATTTGACAATATATTTGTTGAAATTAATGATTGTCCCAAGCTTGGGGATGCTACGTTTAATGAAGATGATATTTTTAGCATCCCAAGTTTTGATATGCAAAGTTGTTATGATGATAGCATGCCTCCTACCTATGATGATTATATTGTTGAAAGTGGGTTCGGAAGAGTGTCAACTTTAGGAAGTAGTGATCCCACTATTTTGGAGGATGTTGAATCTACTTGTGATGAATATGAAAGTGGATTTGGAAGAGTGTCAACTTTATTTAGTGATTCCACTATTTCGGAAGAGGTTCCAATTATGATGAGAACGAAGTTGCTACTTATGATGATTATTGTGATGAAACTTATGGTATAAAGAGTAGTGATGATTATATTTACAAATCTTGTCATTATTATGATTACCCTTTTTCTGAACATTACTCTTTTAATGTGGAAATAATTTTTAGTGTTCAAGTCTCTTATGATACTCCCACTATTCCGAATGAGAAGAATTTTGCTTATGTGGAGAATAGTAAATTTTCTATGCTTGTAGATCATGAAAAGAGTGCTTTAGGTGCTGGTTATATTGTTGAATTCATTCATGATGCTGCTGAAAATTATTATGAGGGAGGAATATATGCTTGTAGGAATTGCAATAATATCAAGTTTCCTCCCTATGTGCTTAAATTTTTGAAGCTATGCTTGTGTTACCTTCCTATGCTAGTTGATTATTGTTCCCATAAGTTGTTTGCTCACAAAATCCCTATGCATAGGAAGTGGGTTAGGCTTAAATGTGCTAGTCATATGCTTCATGATGCTCTCATTATGTTTCAATTCTTATCCTTTATGTGAGCATCATTGTCATCAGCATGCCTAGCTAGAAAGGCATTAAAGAAAAGCACTTGTTGGGAGACAACCCAATATTTGTCCTTACTGTTTTTGTGTGTCCACATGATTATCCTACTGTAGTAATCATGTTTTATAGATTTTGTTTCAATAAAGTGCCAAGTAGAACCTTTGGGAAGACCTGGGTGAAGTTTATGTGATCTTGCTGTAGAAAACAGAAACTTTAGCGCTCACGAGAATGGCTGCCATTTTTTACTGGAGAGTGATTTTAGGTTGATTCTTTTTGCAGATGATTAATAGACAAATTTCTTAGGTCCAGAAATTTATTTAATAACTTTTGGGGTTCCAGAAGTATACGTTTTATACATATTACTACAGACTGTTCTGTTTTTGACAGATTCTGTTTTCTATGTGTTGTTTGCTTATTTTAATGCATCTATGAGTAGTATCGGAGGGTATGAACCATAGATAAGTTGAAGTACAGTAGATATTACACTAATATGAATTTAGAATGAGTTCATTACAGTACCTAAGTGGTGGTTTTATTTTATTATACTAACGGAGCTTACGAGTTTTGTGTTGAGTTTTGTGTGGTTGAAGTTTTCAAGTTTTGGGTAAGGATTCGATGAACTATGTAATAAGGAGTGGCAAGAGCCTAAGCTTGGGGATGCCCAAGGCACCCCAAGGTAATATTCAAGGACAACCAAGCAACTAAGCTTGGGGATGCCCCGGATGGCATCCCCTCTTTCGTCTTCGTCTATCGGTAACTTTACTTGGAGCTATATTTTTATTCACCACATGATATGTGTTTTGCTTGGAGCGTCATTTTATTTCGTTAGTATTTGCTTGCTGTTATTTAGATTAATGTTTTGCATCTTTAGTTTCAATAAAAGAAGTCAAGGATAGCCTTTGCCATGCTTATTTTGCTAGCATACATGTTGCTGTTTGAAAACAGAAAGTTTACCGCTATTGCAAACAAATTCCCTAGAAAAGTCAGAGAATGTTATAACGTTGAATATTTTTGCATATTGAGCTCTGATAAATTTATTACAGTGGGAATTTTAGTTCATAATTTTTGGAGTCAGGTAAGTATTGTTACTCTTGTATTCTTTACAGACTATACTGTTTTGGCAGATTGCTGTTATGGTTGCATTGTTTGCATACGTTTGCTTGTTTAATTATTCTATTTGAGGATAGGAGTATTAAATATGCAGAGACATTTAGTATGCAATGTTGAATAATAATGTTAGTGATTTGTTACAGTAGAAGATGATATGGTTTTGCATTGGTTTATACTAACCTATCTCACGAGTTCTTGTTGAGTTTGTTGTGAATGAAGCTTTTGTTAAGAAATAGAAAAACCATGATATGAGATGAATTAAGGAGACACAAAAGTTCAAGATTGGGGATGCCCAAGGCACCCCAAGATAATATTTCAAGAAGTCTCAAGCATCTAAGCTTGGGGATGCCCCCGTAGGCATCCCACCTTTCTTCTTCGATAACTATCGGTTAGTATCGGTTGAGCCTAAGTTTTTGCTTCTTCACATGAGTTGTGCTATTCTTGCAATGTAGTTTTCTTTAGCTTTGCTTTCTGTTTGAATAAAGTATCAAGATCTGAAATTATTAATTGGGAGAGTCTTCACATAGTTGCATAATTATTCGACTACTTATTGATCTTCACTTATATCTTTCGGAGTAGTTTGTCATTTGCTCTAGTACTTCGCTTATATCCTTTAGAGCATGGTGGTAGTTTTATTTTGAAGAAATTTATGAACTCTCATGCTTCACTTATATTATATTGAGAGTCGTTAATAGCATGGCAATTTTCTTAATGATAATATACTTGGTATTCAAGATATGTGAAACTTTATTTTGAGTGCGTTGAATACTAAGATAAGTTTGATGCTTGATAATTGTTTTGAGATATGGAGGTGATAATATCAAAGTGATGCTAGTTGGGTGATTATGAATTTAAAGAATGCTTGTGTTGAAGTTTGCAAGTCCCGTAGCATGCACGTATGGTTAAAGTTGTGTTACAAATTTGAAACATGAAGTGTACCTGGCTTGTGCATCCTTATGAGTGTCGGTCGGGGACGAGCGATGGTCTTTTCCTACCAATCTATCCCCCTAGGAGCATGCGCGTAGTACTTGATTTTTGATGACTTCTAAATTTTTGCAATAAGTATATGAGTTCTTTTGACTAATGTTGAGTCCATGGATTATACGCACTCTCACCTTTCCACCTTTGCTAGCCTCTTCGGTACCGTGCATTGCCCTTTCTCACCTTGAGAGTTGGCGCAAACTTCGCCGGTGCATCCAAACCCCGTGATACGGTACGCTCTATCACACATAGACCTCCTTATATCTTCCTCAAAACAGCCACCATACCTACCTATTATGGCATTTCCATAGCCATTCCGAGATATATTGCCATGCAACTTCCATCATCATCATCATCACATACATTACTTTTGTCATATTGCCATTGCATGATCATGTAGTTGACATCATATTTGTGGCAAAGCCACCAAGCATTATTTTTCATACATGTCACTCTTGATTCATTGCACCATCTCGGTACACCGCCGGAGGCTTTTATATAGAGTCATATCTTGTTCTAAGTTTCGAGTTGTAATCCTTGTGTTGTAATCAATAAAAGTGTGATGATCATCATTATTAGAGCATTGCCCAAATAAAAAAATAAAAAAGAGAAAGGCCAAAAAGAAAAAAAGAAAGGCCCAAAAAAAGGGCAATGCTACTATCTCTTTTACCACACTTTTGCTTCAAAGTAGCACCTTGTTCTTCATGCAGTGAGTCTCATATATTGTGCTTCAAAGTAGCACCTTGTTCTTCATGTAGTGAGTCTCATAAGTTGTCCTTTTTATACTAGTGGGAATTTTTCATTATAGAACTTGGCTTGTATATTCCTACGATGGGCTTTCTCAAATGCCCTAGGTCTTCATGAGCAAGCTAGTTGGATGCACACCCACTACTTTTCTTTTGTTGAGCATTCATAGCTGTAGTGCATACGTTGCATGGCAATCCCTACTCCTCATGTTGACATCAATTGATGGGCATCTCCATAGCCCGTTGATTAGCCTCGTCAACGTGAGACTTTCTCCTTTTTTGTCTTCTCCACACAATCCCCATCATCATATTCTATCCACCCATAGTGCTATATCCATGGCTCACGCTCATGTATTGTGTGAAGGTTGAAAAAGTTTGAGATTATTTAAGTATGAAACAATTGCTTGGCTTGTCATCGGGGGTATAGAAGTTGGGAACATCTTTGTGTGATGAAAATGAAGCATAGCCTAACTATATGATTTTGTAGGGATGAACTTTCTTTTACCATGATATTTTGAGAAGACATGATTGCTTTGATTAGTATGCTTGAAGTATTATTATTTTTGTGTCAATATGAACTTTTGTCTTGAATCTTTCGGATCTGAATATTCATATCATAATCAAGAAGATTTACATTGAAATTATGCGAAAGTATCACTCTGCATCAAAAATTCTTTTTTATCATTTACCTACTCGAGGACGAGCAGGAATTAAGCTTGGGGATGCTTGATACGTCTCCAACGTATCTATAATTTTTTATTGCTCCATGCTACTTTATCTACTATTTTAGGCAATATTGGGCTTTATTATCCACTTTTATATTATTTCTGGGACTAACCTATTAACCGGAGGCCCAGCCCAGATTTGCTGTTTTATGCCTATTTCAGTGTTTCGAAGAAAAGGAATATCAGACGAAGTCAAAACGGAACAAAATCAACTGGAGAAGTTATTTTTGGAAGGAAAGCAACCCAGGGAACTTGGAGTGCACGTCAGGGGAGATACGGGCTGCCCACGAGGGTGGGGGCTCCCCCTGGGCGCGCCCCCTGCCTCGTGGAACCCCCGTAGCTCCACCGACGTACTTGCTGCACCCATATATACCTACATACCCAAAAACTTCCAGAACAGAAGATAGATCGGGATTTCCGCCGCCGCAAGCCTCTGTAGCCACCAAAAACCAATCGGGACCCTGTTCCGGCACCCTACCGGAGGGGGATCCCATCACCGGAGGCCAACTTCATCATCCCGGCGCTATCCATGACGAGGAGGGAGTAGTTCACCCTCGGGGCTGAGGGTATGTACTAGTAGCTATGTGCTTGATCTCTGTCTCTCGTGTTCTCTCTCGTGTTCCTCTATGGCACGATCTTGATGTATTCCGAGCTTTGCTATTGTAGTTGGATCTTATGATGTTTCTCCCCCTCTACTCTCTTGTGATGAATTGAGTTTCCCCTTTGAAGTTATCTTATCGGATTGAGTCTTTTATGAGAACACTTGATGTATGTCTTGTCGTGATTATCTGTGGTGACAACGGGATATCATGTTCCACTTGATGTATGTTTTGGTGATCAACTTGCGGGTTTCGTGACATTGGGAACCTATGCATAGGGGTTGGCACACATTCTTGACTCTCCGGTAGTATCTTTGGGGCACTCTTTGAAGTACTTTTATGTTGGTTGGATGAATCTGAGATTGTGTGATGCATATCGTATAATCATGCCCACGGATACTTGAGGTGACAATGGAGTATCTAGGTGACATTAGGGTTTTGGTTGATTTGTGTCTTAAGGTGTTATTCTAGTATGAACTCTATGATGGATTGAGCAGAAAGAATAGCTTTATGTTATTTTACTACGAACTCTTGAATAGATAGAACAGAAAGGATAACTTTGAGGTGGTTTCGTACCCTACCATAATCTCTATGTTTGTTCTCCGCTATTAGTGGCTTTGGAGTGACTCTTTGTTGCATGTTGAGGGCTTGTTATATGATCTATCTATGTTATTATTGTTGAGAGAACTTGCACTAGTGAAAGTATGAACCTTAGGCCTTGTTTCCTATCATTGCAATACCGTTTACGCTCACTTTTATCGCTTGTTACCTTGCTGTTTTTATTATTTCAGATTACAAATACCTTTATCTACTATCTATTTTGCACTTGTATCTTCATCTCTTCGCCGAACTAGTGCACCTATACAATTTACCATTGTATTGGGTGTGTTGGGGACACAAGAGACTCTTTGCTATTTGGTTGTAGGGTTATTTGAGAGAGACCATCTTCAACCTACGCCTCCTACGGATTGATAAACCTTAGGTCATCCACTTGAGGGAAATTTGCTACTGTGCACTTGCAGGCCCAACAACGTCTACAAGAAGAAGGTTGTGTAGTAGACATCATAGGCCTCTCCCTATGGCTGACCCAAACCAAGCAATAGTTGTGTGGAATGTACGTGGCATTAACAGCTGGACAAAACATAATGCTATAAAAAATGTGATTTCGAGCTCGGGTGCTTGTGTGGTCTGCTTACAGGAAACCAAGGTGCAAGACATCAACTTGTTGCTAGTCCAGCAGTGCCTTGGGGTGGCATTCAACATGTTCTACTATGCTCCTGCGATTGGCACATGTGGAGGCATCCTGCTGGCTTGTAATTCATCTTGTGTCAGGATGTCAAATCCTCACATCTCAACGAATAGAGTCACGGCATGGTTGCAAGTTAATGAAACTGTTGGATGCTAGTTCACTGGGGTCTACGGGCCTCAGGAAGATAATGAGAAGGTGGCTTTTTTTGCATGAAATAAACGAGGTCCGGGAGTTACATGCAGGTCCTTGGATGCTTGTTGGAGATTTCAACCTAATTGCGGACCCAGTTGACAAGAGAAATGACCGGATAAATCGTAGAATGATGGGTCGGTTCAGGCGGTGCATCTCCGACTTGGACCTGAAAGAGATCTATCAAAATGGGCGAAGGTACACTTGGTCTAATGAGCGGCAAGAGGCCACCCTTGTGAAGTTGGACAGAGTTTTGGTCTCGGTGGACTGGGAGCCTTTAAGTGCATCTAGTGCCCCTTAGTGAATTTGGTGTATTGAAGACTTATAGGTTAAGATACTGATGCGTTTGTGAGTGTACACAGGTCTATAAGTCTATGAGGAGTTTGATATTTACAGAGAAAGTCGACCCCTAAAAATGAAGTTCTTCGACTGAAGACTTTGTATTTCTGAATACTTTCTGAAGACTTTGAAAGTGAAGAAATTGGTGTGACCTTGAAGACTTGATATTAATTTGAGGAACATGAAGCGCAAAGACTTTTGTTTTCATAGTTTCATTTTCTCTTTCTTGAGTTATAGGAAACACCTTACTGTTAAAGGGGGTCGAGGAAATACTAAGGAAAAATTTCCATGTGATGCTCAACTCAAATCCTACACCTGCCAATCCCTTCAAGTGAAGCCATTGGAAATCTCATACAGTTCAGCCATATTCTTCAGTGACAGAGACGAAGTTCTTTTGGTCTCTGAGGAATTTGTTCTGACTGAAGAGTTAGGAATTCGCCAGTGCGAGTTGCCTACCAAGTGAGGAACATGATAGCCCTAGGGAATTTGAACCTCAAATATTCCGACCGTTGCTGTGCTACACGCCAGCTATCCCAAAAATTTTACCCACCTAACGGTCATATCAGACAAGGGCATTTATGTCTTATCATGTCGGGCTGCTCCCTAGGCTATAAATAGCCGCCCCCTACAACCACTAGTTGGTTTGCTGCTCCGAGAGAAACTGACACTTGTTATTTGAGAACAACCCATCCTCCGAGGACTTTGAGTGAAAATCATCAAGTGAGGAAATCCCAAACCCAAACCTACAAAACACCAAGTGATTGAGCATCACTAAAGAGATTGATCCTGCGTGGATCCGACGCTTGTTTCCTTTGAAGACTGTGCTTCTTCCAGACGGTTAGGTGTCAAGTTCTAGAGCATCCAAGAGGAATTGTGGATCGCCGAGTGACCGAGTTTGTGAAGGTTCGGAAGTCACCTGAATACTTACCACAAGTGATTGGGCGAGGTATGTGTGACTTTAGCTCAAGGAGAATACGGTGAGGACTGTGTGTCCGGGACTGGGTGTCCTCGAGTTTAAATACTCAGCTGCTCCAACCAGATGTACAACTGAGACAGCAGTTGGAACTGGTCTACCAAATCGTTGTCTTCACCGAGCTTACTGGTTCTATTTCCTCAACTCTTTAAATTCCTCATGTATATTGTTATGTGCCTGTTCATATCTGTTTGAAGACTTTGACTGAAGACTTTCTCAATTTCCTCAGTTCTAATTCTTCAGTTTGTTCGTCTTCTTTCTTGTGTTATCCTATGTTTACGCTTTCTATACTCTGTGCTTGTCTTCATTTCATCATGATGACTATGCTTGTGTTCCGTTATGTTCCTTTCTGAGTACTTATTCCGTTGCAAGTAGTTGTTCATTTAGGAATTTCCTCACCAGCAAATTCCTCAGCGAAGAATTCATAAAA
>NC_041389.1:45187755-45216131 GCF_002162155.2 Triticum dicoccoides
TCTCTGTGATTTTGGTTTAACCACCTGGAGTTCTAGTTATGTCGACTGCAGGATCGAGGAACGTTTCCTGCCCCATCTTTGACGGTCATGAGTATCCTCGGTGGAAGGCCATGATGAAGAAGCGACTCATGGCTATGGACAGCGAACTGTGGACCGTCACCGAGATCGGTCTTACCGATCTATGCAAGATGGCTGAGGTTGATGACATTCGCAAGTATACTCTGCTTAACCTCGCAGCGAAAGATGTCATATGCTCAAGTCTGTCCCGAAATCAGTTCAGGAACGTCATGCATCTCAATCATGCGAAGCTAATCTGGGACCGTCTCTCTGAGGTCTATGATGGACATCTAACTCGTCATGATCCTTGGTTTGAGGATTACAAGGAATGTCTCAAAGAGATGACATTCGAACCAGAATCATCATCGTCGAACCCCTGCCTTATGGCAAACAGTGCTAAGCTAATCGAATGCTACATATCCGAGTCTAGTGATGATGAATCTGGCGATAAATTTGGACCTAGCTATGTTAAACTTGCTTCCCTTGCCACTAAACAACAAAGAGCTTTGGAAAAAGTTCAATACATGCTAAATAAGAGCGATGATATGTTGGGTGAAGAAATGGATCAGTCAAAAGCCTTGGCTGAAAGTCTTCAGGGACTCCATCCCAAGTTTGACGATCTCCAAGGTCATCATAACGCCCTCTTATCTGATCACGAGAAGCTTTCTCTTGAACTTCTTCAAAGAAAGCAAGATCTTGAGAAGCTAAGAGTGAGTTATGAAGATCTTCAGAAGGAGCATGATTCATTACTTGCTCAACAAATCAGCGCTACCCAGGAAGAATTTGTTCCTCCTTGTCTAAAGTGCATTGAACGTGAATCTGCTAATTCTTCACCTGAATATTCAAATGCTTCAAATGTTACAAATTCTTCACTTGTCTCTGCTATCACTAATTCCTCATCTGAGGATATTGCTAGTACTACTGATGATGCAGGGCTGAAGGAATTGTACATCACAGGCATGTACAAAAGCCTCAAAGGGCATCAGATTCTTTGTGATGTGCTCAAAAAGCAGATCCTCAACAGAAACCCTAGGAAAGAGGGTATTGCCTTTGAGAGGAAACTCAATGCTGATGGAACATATTGGAAGCCTGAGCATTACCCCAAAACCTCATGGGTTGCTGCAAAGGGACCTCCAGTTGATCCATCCAACTTATCTGGCTTTACATGTGAATCTCCTCATTCTTCTGATGAGTCATTTGACTCTAACTATAAACTGTTCAAAAATCAGAGTGGGGAAGTATTTGCTAGATATATTGGCACTAGCTGCAGGAACGGGTCTCCTATGAAGAAAATCTGGGTTCCCAAAAGTTATCTTGAAAGTCTTCAGGTGAATGTCCTCATGACACCACCTATGAAGAACAGGAACCCCAGATCCAATTCTTCATATGGACCTAATTCTTCACATGGATCAAATTCCTGAAGTGGATCAAAGTCCTCATATGATCATAGTCATGCTAACCCTTTTGTTTCGCAGGGTAGAGCTAAGGGCTATGAATATGCGCATTATTCTTCAAATCATTATGTTCATAAGTCCTCGAAGAATTTCTCTGCTTATCCTAACCACTCTTATGTGAAACGAAGTGGACTAGCTTCTATGCCACCTTTCTCATATGGTGCTCGCAGAGTGATGAACTCTTTGCCACCCCTTCAGATGTGGGTGGTGAAGAAAAAGAACTAATCTCTTATGCAGGGTCAGGTCTCCAGACGTGCTCAAAACGTCTGAAGAATTTGCTGGAGACCTGAATAGTGCCTGAAAGGACGCAAGCTAATCATGAATAAATGAATTATTATTTCTCATGTCCTCATACTGTTTTATCTGTGCTATTGCTTGATGAAATCGAACTAATGATATTGATGTCATATTCTTCACTGATGAAGTATATGAGTTCGTAAGCTGCACTAATTCATCTGCAGGATGATCAGCCCAAAGCAAACGAGTGGGTCCTCGATAGTGGATGTACAAACCACATGACGGGTGACAAGAGTCTATTGATGGATGCTCCTTTATCACCGTCACATCTGAAGCATATCATCTTCGCTGACAAAGGCAAAAGTCAGGTATTGGGTCTAGGTAAGGTTGCAATCTCAAAGGATCGACACATGGACAAAGTCATGCTTGTCGAGTCCTTAGGATACAACCTCATGTCTGTCTCAATGCTTTGTGATCTTGATATGGTTGTTGTCTTTGGAAGATATCGTTGTGTTGTGATCATGGAAGCTGACCATTTCAAAGTCTTCGAAGGCTTTAGGAGAGGAGATCTGTATATTGTTGATTTCTCTACAGGACCACAACCAGCCGTGTGCTTACTTGCAAAAGCTTCAGAAGGCTGGCTATGGCATCGAAGACTTGGCCATGCTGGCATGAGGAATCTGAACACGCTTGCGAAGAAGAAGCATGTCATTGGCATTGAGAATGTCAAATTCCTCAAGGATCACTTATGCGGAGCTTGTGAAGCTGGAAAGATGACAAAGGCCAAGCATCCAGCTAAGACTATCATGACCACCACTCGACCATTTGAATTGCTTCACATTGATCTTTTTGGTCCTAATCATTATTCTGCTGTTCCAAATGATGCATCTCTATATGGCTTTGTTATTGTTGATGACTATTCTCGTTACACATGGGTACACATTGTCACTTGCAAACATGAAGTGCAGGAAATCTTCAAACGATTTTCCTCGAGGGCTTCAACAAAATTTGGTGTGAAGATCAAGCACATCAGAACTGACAATGGGACCGAGTTCAAGAATTCCGGTCTTGATGAACTTGGTATTACTCATGAGTTATCTGCTCCTTATACTCCTCAGCAGAATGGCGTCGTGGAGCGCAAGAACAAAACCCTCGCTGAAATGGCTCGCACTATGCTTGATTAATACAAGACGCCTCATCATTTCTGGATTGAGGCAATTGATACTGCGTGCCACGTCATTAATCAGGTATATCTTCACAAATTCTTCAAGAAAACTGCTTATGAACTCCTCACTGACAAAAAGCCAAATGTGAGTTATTTCAAAGTCTTCGGTGCAAAATGTTGGATTAGAGATCCTCCTCACACATCTAAATTCTCACCGAAAGCACATGAAGGTTTTATGCTTGGTTATGGAAAGGACTCGCACACCTACAGAGTCTTCAACAACGTCCTTCACAAAGTTGTTGAAACTGTAGATGTGCAAGTCGATGAAACTAATGGCTCGCAAAGAGAGCACCTACCTTCTGTGATAGATGAACCAGCACCTGAAGATTCTATCAAGTTCAAGGCTACCGAGGATGTCATTCCTACCGAAGAAACTGCTGAAGAATTCATTCCTGATCGTGATGATTACCGAGCTAGCGCACCTGAAGAAAATGGTGCTGAAGAAAATGCTCCTGAAGGGAATGCTGATCAAATTCCTCGAA
This sequence comes from Triticum dicoccoides, assembly GCF_002162155.2. Taxonomy (NCBI): domain Eukaryota; kingdom Viridiplantae; phylum Streptophyta; class Magnoliopsida; order Poales; family Poaceae; genus Triticum; species Triticum dicoccoides. Next base: position 45,191,211 of record NC_041389.1, read on the forward strand.
GACAACCCACTCATCCTCGCATCTCTAATGAAGTGCAAATTGAGAAGATCATTGATGACATTGAAGCACCAGGTCCTCTCACTTGCTCAAAATCTTCACATCTATCTAACTTTTGTGGGCACTTTGCTTTTGTCTCTATCGTAGAGCCCACTAAGGTAGATGAAGCATTTCTGGAGCCTGAGTGGATTCAGGCTATGCAAGAAGAATTACATCAATTCAAGCTCAACAATGTCTGGGAACTGGTCAAACGTCCAGATCCTCGCAAGCACAACGTCATTGGCACAAAGTGGATCTACCACAACAAGCAAGATGAAAATGGCCTTGTGGTGAGGAATAAGGCACGGCTTGTAGCTCAAGGCTACACACAGGTTGAAGGAATTAATTTTGATGAAACTTTTGCACCTGTTGCTAGACTTGAGGCTATTCGCATATTACTTGCTTACGCTAACCATCATAATATTATCCTACAACAAATGGATGTGAAAAGTGCATTCCTCAATGGTAAGATTGAGGAAGAAGTATATGTTGCTCAGCCCCAGGTTTTGAAGATCCAAATAATCCCGACAAAGTCTTCAGACTCAACAAGACCCTGTATGTCCTCAAGCAAGCCCCTCGGGCGTGGTATAACACTTTGAAGGAATTCTTCATGAATAATGGCTTCAAACCCAGTTCACTCAATCCAACTCTTTTCACTAAGTCTTATGATGGTGAACTATTTGTGTGCCAAATATATGTTGATGATATTATCTTTGGTTGTACTGACCAACGTTATAGTGATGAATTTGCCTATATGATGAGTGAAGAATATCAAATGTCTATGATGGGAGAGTTGAAATTCTTTTTAGGTCTTCAAATTCGTCAACAGCGCAATGGTATATTCATATCACGGGAGAAATACCTCAAAGAAGTATTGAGGAAATTCGGCATGCAAGATTGCAAAGGGGTCAAAATTCCAATGCCCACAAATGGCCATTTATGCACTGATGAAAACGGTCAAGACTTCGATCAAAAGGTATACCGCTCCATGATTGGCTCTTTATTGTACCTATGTGCATCTAGGCCAGATATTATGCTTAGTGTTTGCATATGTGCCCGATTTCAAGCTACACCGAAGGAATCACACCATAAGGCTGTGAAGCATATTCTTTGATATATAGCTTACACTCCAACACTTGGATTATGGTATCCCAAGGGCTCTTCATTTGATCTCGTTGGATATTCAGACTCTGACTATGCTGGCGATCGCGTGGACCGCAAGTCAACGTCAGGCACATGCCATTTCCTCGGACGATCTTTGGTCTGTTGGTCCTCGAAGAAATAGAACTGCGTATCTCTCTCCACTGCAGAAGTTGAGTACATTGTTGCTGGATCATGCTGTGCTCAATTATTATGGATGAAGCAAACTCTCAAGGACTATGGAATCAACGTGAAGAATGTGCCTCTCTACTGTGACAATGAGAGCGCTATCAAGATTTATCGCAACCCAGTTCAGCACTCGAAGACAAAGCACATCCAGATTCGTTATCATTTTCTTCGCGATCATGTGTTGAAGGGCGATATCTCCATCTGCCATGCAAGAACTAAAGATCAGTTGCCCGATATTTTCACTAAGCCCTTGGATGAGAAGAGATTTAGCAAGTTGCGGTGTGAGCTAAATATCCTAGATTCTTCGAATGTTCTCTGAAATGGACACTCATCCTAACACTTATGCTCACTTGATGACTTAGATGCGCAACACACGAAGTAACGTTTTTCTTCAATCAATGAAGACTAACCCTCTAAGTGTGAAGAAATTAATGAAAAAATTGACTCTCAGAGCCCCACGACAATTGTACGCAGTGTCTGAAGCCAACTTTCTTATACGGTGGGTTACGCCACCACAAAAGTTGAAAATCTTCAAATTTAAGTTTTTCCTCAATTTTTGAAATTCCTCAGTTTTTTAAATTCTTCAACTTGCAGTGTCTTCACTATTTCCGTCGTTTGTCTTCTGTTGAATATATATATATATGAGTTTATGTCCTCTATAGCATTCACTTATTGCTAATTCTTCAAGTTGACTTTTTCGCTAAGTGAATGTGATCGGACCCTTCCCCCTCTATGCTAAACTCAACCCAGTCTATTCACAAATTATTCATGTGCGTTCTGATTTGAAGCTCGTTCAAAATCTTCACTGTGTCCTTAACAGCTGAAGAAATTGCGAATGGTAACTTAAAACTTATCTTATCTAAATTTTCGGCTTTGCCGCTCAAACCGTTACGCTTCTCACGACAAATACTTATCTATTCACCCACGATCCTACACGATCACCACCACACAGTACATGGGTGCCACATGTCACGTGAATAAGAAGAGCCAGGGGCACGTTCGTCCGTAATCCTCGGGCGCACAGTTTTTCACTGCCCCTATAAATACCACTGTCTTCTCCTCACTTCACTTTTACTCTGATCGACCTCTCTCTCCCGCTCAAGCTTCCCAAACCCTAGCGCCGCCACTACTTCATCATCGCCGGTGAGGAAGAGCTTCACTGCCTCGACCTCATCACTGTCGTACTTGCGCCGGTTGCGTATTTCTTCACTCCGCCGCCGTCATAGCCGTCTTCCTCTGCCTATTTAGGGCGTGGAAGATCTGAACGGACGAACTTCACTTCAACACTTCCCAGTTTGTCGTGTTCTTCACTTCGGGTAATTAAAAGTTACTTTTATTGCCCGCTTTGATTCATGTGTTTCTCCTAAAAATCGTCAAAGGTGTTTATTCTTCAAATATTCACACACTAAACACCTCACATGTTATCTGTTCTTGATCCGTTTCTCTAAGCAATGATTTTCTTCAAGATTCCTCAATTGTGTGGATTTTCAAATCTATACAACTCTGGAACCTAAGATAAAGAACGCTTAGTGAAATTCTTCAAGACTCATCGGTCAAATTCCTCAAACCTATTCCTTTTTAAAAATCTTCTGAGAACACATATGACCTCTCCAAATTCCTCGCAACTATACTCTGTTCACAGGTACAAATGTCCGCTCCTGAATCACTAGGTTCTCATCAACTTAACTCATTTGCAGCGTTCCTCGAAGAAAAGTTGCATACGTCTTAAGAAACCTCAGTTGTTAATCCTCAGCTAAAGAAAATGGCTGACAAGAAGCCACAGAAGGGAGGAAAAAGGCCTGAGGTCAACACAGCGTTTGAAATCCCTGAGGATATATATGCTGGATATTGCACTCCAGATGAGGCCAAGTTTGGCAAGGAGGACAAGAATCAGCAAAGTGCGCATACAGCGTATTGAACAGAGATGGGCACGAGAATGGAGGGAGTACAGGTATGTTACTCCCAAGTACATGAAGAAGTTCGCGCTCAACCCTCCATGCTCAAGACCTCCACTGAGGCCTGGCCAACTGGCAGATCCCACCATCCTCAAGCGCGGTGAGGACTATGCTACTGAATGGGCTAGGCGCCAGGCCAAACTAGCCAAGCAAGCAAAAGAAGCAGTGAGAAAATTCAATGAAGATTCTGCTGCTGCTAATGCTGCTGAGGCATCTAGTAGTAAGCCCAGGAAGGCTATGCCAAAGAAGCCTGCTCACAAGTCCAGTGCTTCTCCTTCAATGCCCTCACGGCCAAGTTCCTCAGCAATGCCCTCACGGCCAGCATCTTCAATGCCCTCACGGCAAATTCCTCAGTCTGCTCCTCCTCCAAAGTCCTCAGTACCTCCGACAAAGTCTTCGGCTGCTCCTACAAAATCTTCGGCACCTGTGCATCTTGCCACGTGCCAAAGGACTCAAGGCTTCTCTATTGCCTCAGGAGCATCTGCAAGCTCCTCAGCTGCTCGACCTTCCTCGGCTGGTCCCTCACTGCTGAAGAAAAAGGCCACTGCTGGACGAGGTATTCGACCAAGTCCTCACAAGAAGCAAGTCGCTTTCCAAGTGCCCTCTAATCATGATGAACTTGCTGAAATCATCAGAGACAGGCAAGCCAGGGCCACTAGAGCCAAAGGCAACAATGTGCCACTGCTGTTGGATCCAAAGTTGATCCTCGACTTCATTGACTTATGGCACAAGGACCCTAACACGCCTCTGCCGGAGTTGAACCTCACTCCTGGTCAAAGCCATGTTCTCACTCACTTCATTGAGGAAGAGAAATGGAAATATGAAGAAGGTCGAAAGCTGAAGAAAGTGCAATACAAGAAACAGCGCTTCCTCAAGGACAATGTCCTCACTCTCACTCCAGAACAACTCATTGCTGTACAAGCTAAAATCAAGCAACTGAGTGATGATTTCAATCGGTAGCATGCTGATTGGAAGGGAGCAAAGGTTCATTTTGTCAACTTGACGAAGACTTTCTCTTCAACTGCCTCTGCACCAGTGCATGTTGAAATTCCTCAGGTTGAAGAATCTGCTCAGCCCACAGAAGAACATGCCAGCACCGTTGATGTCAGTATGGCTGCTGAAGAAAGTGAGAATACCAGGGCTGATGACTCCATTCCAGCCGCTGATGATATTGCCAGGGCATCCACTAGTGATGCGCCTGAAGAAAATGATCATGCCAGGGCATCCACTAGTGATGCGCCTGAGGAAAGTGAACAAGCCAGGGCAACTGCAACAGTTGCGCCTGAAGAAAATGCACCTCTTGCGCCTAGACCAACTCCTATCCTTCCATCTGCTCTTGATGTGAAGAAGACCAAGGCTGCAGAACATGCAGCGATGAAGAAAAGGAAGGCGTCAGCTTCCTCAAATTCTTCAGCTCCGAAGAAGATGAAGACTCTGATCAGTTCAATTGACAATCCAATTGATGCCGTTCCCATCTCATCAATTCCATCAAAGGACCTTGTTCCTTATGGTGAAGAATATGAGATTCCCTAGGAATCTGATGAAGAAACTCCATCTGTTGCTTCGACAGAGCAGTTGGACGAAGAAATTGAAGTGGATGTGATCCCTTCAACCCCTGTCATTTCCTCACCTATGCCTCAGTTCACTGCTGAAGAGGCGGGTGTTGAAGAAATTGACGATGAGGATGTGGACATTGGATGTACCACACCTGTGCTCAATGATGAATTTTGGGACAGTCAGCATCCAAACTCACCAATGTTCACTTCTCTCTAAGTTGTTCCTTAGTTCCCAGCCACTACTGAAGTCCAAGTGGGATCTGATGAACCTCGTGCAACTCCGTCCGTCAATGAGGAAATTCCAGCCACTAGCGCTGATGAAAATCAAAATGAAGAAGAAATGGCTCAGGCTGCAGATGCAGAAGAAACTGAAATTCCTCAGCATGAGGAACCTGAGATTGCGATTCCTGAGGTGATACTGCAAATCACTGACACTCCTCAACCGAAACCAAATAATCCCTTCTCCAAGAAGCCAAAATTCAAGGCTGATGATTTCTTCGGCGAGCATGTCTTCTTCACTGAATTCAACCCGTAGGATAATGCTCGTCTTAGAAGGAAGCGTTTCTGGACTGCCAGCCAAGCCAACTTCTATTCCTCAGTTCTTTTTGACAAGGACAAAATCTTCGATCATGAGCACATTCCTCACGTGGACATGGAATCCATGCCATGCTTCACGCCGGTTCTCAGTCTGCTTCACGGCTTGCTGAATTTCTGCACTGACATTGTTGACTGGAATGAAGACCTAATTCTTTAGTTCTATGCAACTTTGCACATCACAGGCAACGCAGCTGACGTTAACTCTTGGGTGTTGGACTGGATGACTGAGAACACTCACTACAAGGCACTAGCCACTGAATTGCTTCCTGCCTTGCCAATCAGTCCTCCACCAGAGGGCGCTCGCTGTCTATATGATGAACCTGAACTTACTAATCATTATATGCAAGTGCTCATGAAGCCGCTAAAGCCAGGACAAATTCACAGGACCAAATTCCTCGTGAAGGAATTGCTCTATGTGCCAAGAACCATATACCGCATCCTGACAAAGACTATCAGCCCAATCAAAGGACATGATTCTTCAGATGAAGAAATTGTGGGATGATGAAGAATATGCTCTTCAACATCATTCATAGTATTCCTATCAATTACCATGATTTCTTCATGAGGACTCTTGCAAATGTTGCACTCTCGCCATTTGAGTTGAAGCCTTATGCACCATGGGTCATGAGATTCCTCAGAGCAAGGACTTCACTCAACTATAAGGCTGATAATCTTAACCATGGCAGCTACTTGCCCCCAATTGAAGTCCTCAAGCGGACCATTTCCTCATCTGATGAGAAGGGCAAGTCACCAGTTGTGATCGATGAAGGCACTCGTCCATTGGATGGTCAATTCCGCAAAGCTGCATCCTATTCCACCAATGATGACTCTGCCACACATGATTCTGCTGCCAATGCTCCAAAGTCAAGTCCTCAAGCTACTGCTCCTTGTGTGATGACTCACCGTGAACTGCTCATAAGTCTTCACCAGAAGGTCGATCGGAATCACAAATGGGTTAAGCGTCAGTTTGGCTCTATTCTTCACAACATGACTTCCACACATAATGCAATGAATAAAAACCACTACTACCTCCATGAAGTGTTTGGTCGCACCTGGGCTATAATGTCACATCTATATGGCGAAGAAGATCTGAAGCAAATGGGCTTCAAGGAAGACTTTGACTGGTCTGCACCTCCAGCGAAGAAATTCAAGAAGGTCAAGGTTCCTTCCTTGGTAGCCAGCTCATATTCTTCATCACGTGCCACGAACGAGAATGAAGACTTGGACGACACTGCAGCAGGCCCTAAGACGACTCAAGACCTTGACAATGCTGGCGCTCCTCCATCATCATGATGAAATTCTTCAAGGGCGTTAGTCCTCAGTTTCAACCCTTTTGGTCTTCGATGACAAAGGGGAGAAATTTGAGTTAGTCTTCAAGCGAGTCTATATATGGGCCTTTTTTTGCTAAGTTACAACTCTCGTTCTTCTGATGACTTTGCTGGATCGAGTTGTAATCTTAAACTCTATGGTGGCTTGATACTTTTGATGTGTTCTTCTGCATGCTTATTCCTCATTAATGTTAATGCATGCAAGCTGAATCACATCAGTCACCATATTTCATCATGCATTTCAAATTCCTCATATTATATATCAAATGCGTGTATGAATTACAAGATATAGGGGGAGATCTCCATGATTATACTCTTCAAGTGTGCATTGCTTCAAAAGCAAATTCCTCACGATGCACATCTTCAGGGGTGGTTCTTCTATATCTTGCAATCAAATTCCTCAATATCATTATTTACACTTCACATGTTTATCCCCGTTGAAAACTTAACCTATATTGTCATCAATCACGAAAAAAGGGGAGATTGTAAGTGCATCTAGTGCCCCTTAGTGATTTTGGTGTATTGAAGACTTATAGGTTAAGAGACCGATGCGTTTGTGAGTGTACACAGGTCTATAAGTCTATGAGGAGTTTGATATTTACAGAGAAAGTCGACCCCTAAAAATGTTCTTCGACTGAAGACTTTGTATTTCTGAAGACTTTCTGAAGACTTTGAAAGTGAAGAAATTGGTGTGACCTTGAAGACTTGATATTAATTTGAGGAACATGAAGCGCGAAGACTTTTGTTTTCATAGTTTCATTTTCTCTTTCTTGGGTCATAGGAAACACCGTACTGTTAAAGGGGGTCGAGGAAATACTAAGGAAAATTTTCCATGTGATGCTCAACTCAAATCCTACACCTACCAATCCCTTCGAGTGAAGCCATTGGAAATCTCGCACAGTTCAGCCATATTCTTCAGTGATAGAGACGAAGTTCTTCTGGTCTCTGAGGAATTTATTCTGACTAAAGAGTTAGGAATTCGCCAGTGTGAATTGCCTACCAAGTGAGGAACATGATAGCCCTGAGGAATTCGAACCTCAAATATTCCGACCGTTGCTGTGCTACGCTCCAGCTGTCCCAAAGTATCTACCCACCTAACGGTCATATCAGACAAGGGCATTTATGTCTTATGATGTCGGGCTGCTCCCTAGGCTATAAATAGCCACCCCCTACAACCACTAGTTGGTTGGCTGCTCCGAGAGAAACTGACACTTGTCATTTGAGAGCAACCCATCCTCCGAGGACTTTGAGTGAAAATCATCAAGTGAGGAAATCCCAAACCCAAACCTACAAAACCCCAAGTGATTGAGCATCACTGAAGAGATTGATCTTGCGTGGATCTGACGCTTGTTTCCTTTGAAGACTGTGCTTCTTCCAGACGGTTAGGCGTCAAGGTCTAGAGCATCCAAGAGGAATTGTGGATCGCCGAGTGATCGAGTTTGTGAAGGTTCGGAAGTCACCTGAAGACTTACCACGAGTGATTGGGCGAGGTCTGTGTGACTTTAGTTCAAGGAGAATACGGTGAGGACTGTGTGTCTGGGACTGGGTGTCCTCGAGTTTAAATACTCAACCGCTCCAACCAGATGTACAACTGAGATAGCAGTTGGAACTGGTCTACCAAATCATTGTCTTCAGCGAGCTTACTGGTTCTATTTCCTCAACTCTTTAAATTCCTCATGTATGTTGTTATGTGCTTATTCATATCTGTTTGAAGACTTTGACTGAAGACTTTCTCAATTTCCTCAGTTCTAATTCTTCAGTCTATTCATCTTCTTTCTTGTGTTATCCTGTGTTTACGCTTTCTGTACTCTGTGCTTGTCTTCATTTCATCATGATGACTATGCTTGTGTTCCGTTATGTTCCTTTCTGAGTACTTATTCCGCTGCAAGTAGTTCTTCATTTAGGAATTTCCTCACCAGCAAATTCCTCAGTGAAGAATTCATAAAAATCGCCTATTCACCCCCCCTCTAGTCGATATAACGCACTTTCAAAGCCGCTGCACCCGCAGTCGTTCCTCACGGCTTTGAGCACCAACACGTCGGATCACTACCCTCTACATCTCATATCGGAACCCGACCTTCGGCGAGGTAGACGGTTCCATTTTCAAAAATTATAGACGAAGATCGACGGATTCCAAGGAGTGGTTCAGCAAGCTTGGGAAAGCCAGCCCTATGTGGCGAATCCATTCAAGAGGCTTGCGATGAAGCTCAAGGCCACTGCTGAGAAGCTCATGAGTTGGAGTGACAAGTATGTGGGTAGCATCAAGCAACAGTTACGCATTGCGAATGGGGTCATATTGCGACTCGGCGTCGCTATGGAGAATCGACCTCTGTCCCCAGCCGAGATGGATCTAAGGTGATTGATCAAGCGAAAGCTCTTAGGGCTGGCTTCGCTTGAGCGATCAATCGCGAGACAGCGCTCCCGCTTGAATTGGCTGAAAGATGGGGATGCTTGCACTGAATTCTTCCATGTACTAGCTACAGGACTAGGAAAAATTACATTACTAAGCTGAAAGTGGATGAGGTAATGACGTCGGATCATGAAGTGATGGCTGAGGCAGTGGATTCGTTCTTTGCAAACCTGCTTGGAGTGGCACCAGAACGAGCATACACGCTCGACCTCAGCGAGCTGGGTATGCCAACTCATGACATGGCACATCTTGAGGAAATGTTCACTAAGAACGAAATTTGGGAGGCGGTTCGTGTGCAAGAGCTTGATAAAGCGCCGGGACCGGATGGGTTCTCGGCCCGTTTCTACGTCACATGTTGGCCGATCATCAAGGAAGACGTTCTAGCAACATTCCAGTCCTTTGGGAACATGGATTTTCATGGGATGACATCCATCAACCAGGCACTTATCACTTTGTTGCCAAAGTCTGCAATCGCGCTTGAGGTTCGAGATTATAGACCGATCAGTTTAATCCATAGCTTCCCAAAATTGGTGGCCAAAGAGCTAGTGGCTCGGGTGGCTGTAGATATGCCTCGCTTGGTCGGCGCCCACCAAAGTGCGTTCATAAGAGGAAGCTGCCTACATGACAACTACATGATGGTGCAATGCACAACCAATAAACTCCAAGCCTCCTCGACATCCTCGGTCATGCTCAAGCTTGACATCACAAAAGCATTTGACACTGTGGACTGGGCATTCTTGATGGAAGTCTTGCAGCAGCTTGGATTTGGCCCCAAGTGGATGGCCTGGGTGGCCGGCCTTCTTGCCTCCTCCTCAACGAGAGTCCTGCTCAACGGAATCCCTAGGGAAGTTATATATAACATGCAAGGTCTTTGGCAGGGGGACTTAATGTCTCCCCTGCTATTTGTTCTGCTCATGGAGGGCCTCCATCACTTGATGCAGCATGCGGCAACAGCGGCTGTGTTCACTCCGCTGACGCCCACTGGACTGCGTCATAGAATCTCTATATATGCCGACGACGTAGTCACGTTTCTCAGACCGGATCTCGAGAGCTTAAGGGCATGTGCAACGCTGCTAGCTGATTTTGGCATGGCTTCAGGGCTTCGTACGAACATGGCCAAGTGCTCCGCGCACCCTATTCGTTGTTCGGTGGAGCAAGTGCAGTTGATAGCCGATGAGCTGGGATGCCATGTCTCGGGATGTCCATTCCGCTACCCAGGGCTACCTTTGGGTTTGCGCAAAATCTCGGCAACACAACTACAGTACTTGGTGGATAGAATGGCTGGTCGGCTTCCTGCATGGCAAGCTAGGATGCTCTTCAGGGCTGGGCGTCTAGAGCTAGTCAAGACCACACTAGCGTCTATGCCCATTCATGCAATGGTGGCACTCGACCTGCCGATGAAAACTATTGAAGCAGCGAACAAGATTTGTCGCGGGTTTCTGTGGAAGGGACGCTGCGATATACATGGAGGTCATTGTTTGGTGGCGTGGGACCAAGTTTGCATGCCTAATGAATACAGCGGCCTTGGCATTCCAAATTTGCGTCTTCTCAATGCGGCACTCAGAGCTCGATGGCCTTGGCTGATGAGAAAGGAGCATGATCGACCATGGAATGAGTTCAACCTGCAAGTCTCATCGGATTCCTTGAGCATCTACAAGGCGGCGACCAAGTGCACGCTAGGAAATGGTGAGGTCGCGCTCTTTTGGACAGATTGGTGGCTGTGGGACGGACGGATCCAAGACCTCATGCCTAACTTATTCGCGGCTGTGAGGAGCAAAGCACGGAAAAGAACGGTGAAGCAAGCCATGGTGGACGGATGGTGGCAAGACGTGTCACCTAACATGTGCCCTCAAGCACTGAGCGAGTTCCTACAGCTTGTAGACAGGACCCAACACATTCAGCTCCTGGATAATATTGAAGACAAGCTAGTCTGGGCTTGGGAGGCAAACGGTTGCTTCTCGGCAAGATCGGCGTACCGAACGTTCTTTGCTAGGAGAGAGGAGGCCAATGGAGCCATGCAAATCTGGCGATCGAGGGCGCCGGCGACCTGCAAGCTGTTCGCATGGTTGGCAGCTAGGGAGAGGTGTTGGACGGCAGACAGGCTTGCACGACAACAACTACCACATCCCCCTGCTTGTCCATTCTATGACCAAGTGCCAGAAACAATCAATCACATCCTGCTTGGCTGCGTCTTTGCGAGGCAAGTGTGGCTGACCATCCTTGATCACTGGGACAAACATATGTGGCTACCAAGCGTGGATGCTAGTCTGATGGAATGGTGGTCCTCCGTACACCCACAACCAAAGCTTAGGAAGGAGGCCTTGATTGTAATTGCTCTGGTTGCGTGGATGTTGTGGAAGCATAGGAATAAGGTCGTGTTCGATGGAGCCACTCCTTCCACGAGTGAGCTTCTCAGGAAGATCGAGTTGGAAGGGCAAGATTTGAGGGCGGCTGGCCTTCTGCGCGAGGCTGGATCGCTCCCGATTAGAGTAGATGAGTGGGCCAGTAGTGAGTAATTCGCATGTCGAGTTTTGGCTATGCTAGCCGTGGATAAGTTGTAAAACTATTTGCCTTTCTAGGCTTTTTCTATCTATGATCTCGATACGTCAACCTTTGACGTATCCTTGAAAAAAGTTTTGTTTTAGAACAATCAACAATGATTGTTAACTTCTTTTTTTATCGAGGTAATGCCCAACGCTGCATCCTCGGCCCAGCCATTCCAGTTTTTTCATTTTTTTAGTTTCTTTTCCTTTCCTTTTATATTTCTTTTTTTCGCCAAAAAATCATGCCTTTTTATTTCCTTTTCCTTCATCTGTATTTTGGTTTTCACTTTTAAGAATTTTGAAAATAAAATCATGGAATATAATTTTTTTAAATGCCTAAAAATATAAAAAATCAATCTGCAACATAAATAGTTTTTGGCATAATATATTTTTATTTCAAATAAGAGGAACAGTTGTTCCTTGTATACTATTTTTTTTATCTACCATGATTCCTTTTCCTTCACAAAATATCCCCCCTTTTAACTGACATTTTAAAAATAAATACATTTAAATAACTAAATTAAGAAAAGGCATTGTCTTAATAGGCGGCCAATCCTCTTTGTTTAGGTGTTTAGGGCGCCTTATTAAGAGACCTCTTATTCGGTGCCTTCGGGCGCGCCTATATCTCGCCTTCAGCGAGTCTTTGCTTCGGACTCGCTAAAGAGGGGCGAGCGAGCTGGGCCGGCCCACGAGCATGGGAGGCCACAGCCTCTTTTTCCTGTTTGTTTTTACGTTTTCTGTTTTCGTTTTCAATTTTATTTTTGTATTATTTTTATACGCTAAAATATGGTGCAAATATATATATTACAAAAATGACACTTCAAACAACATTTCAAAAATGTTGAACAACTATTTAAAAAATACTGAAGAAGTATTTGAAAAAATATTGATCATGTATACAAAAATGTTGAACATGTATATGGAAAAACTTGAACAAGTACTTGAAAAAATGTTGATAATGTATAAAAACATATTGAACAAGTATTTAAATTTTTTTGATCATATATATAGAAATGTAGAATGACAAGAAAAATAAAAAACCAAAAAACCAAAAATAAAAAGCGGAAAATAAACCACAAGAAAAGGAAAATAAAAAATATAAGAAACAAAAGGAAAAATGGAGAAGAAAAAGGAAACAAAAAAAACAAAAAAGGGAGAAAAACCAGGTTGACTCGCTTCAAGTTAATGGCATTGAAATATGTTCACGAGTTCAAAAAAACGTCCATGGGTTTGAAAAATATTCACAAATTTATTCTATATTTTCCAAAAAGATGTTCAAAATAATAGAATGAATTACTTACAAAATAGAACAAACAAATGAAAAGAAATAATAATAATAATAATAATAATAATAATAATAATAATAATAATAATAAGCGGCAGGAAAAAAAGGAAAACGAAAGGATGAATGGAAAAAACCGATAGAAACTGAACAAAACATGTGAATCACAAACATAGAGAAACCAGCTCGAAAAAAATCGGGGGACAACTTCTAGAAAGTTTTGAAGTTGTGCTGGGACGGATACGTTTTGGGCTTGCCAGTTACGCTAGCGGGGAAATCAGACGTATAACGGCGCTATAAGCATAGAAAGGGATTCGGCCTTAAGAACCGCGAGAGCTAGGACGCCCCCATGTCTCCCATTCGGGACATCCTATGTGCCGCTTACTGCGGCAAACTGCCGATGCTTCGCAAAGGGAGTAACTGAGCTGGGCTGGCCCATTTAGGCAGCGCAACGTGAAAAATGAACAATAAAAACGGTCCTTTGTTGGATTCGAACCTGCAACCAGCAAAACACACGACCGTGCATCTAGCCAGTGCGCCAGGCTCACTCTAGTGCTACATTAGCAACGTGATGTATAAAGAACGAACTGCTACGCGAAAACTAAAAGAACAGCCTGCAAAACATTCCCAAAAATATGCATGTGGGGGATTGAGCACACTACCTCAACCTAGTGAACCGCGTCTCTAGCCACTCTGTTCATTTACTTGCTTGTCCAAAAATGCTAGCTCAATTAATATAAACTATACGTGGAAAAAGAAAATTAACTTCTTTCAAAATTTCAAACATGTTTTTTTTCTCATAAAAGTATATATATTTAGAAAGCCGGACCATTTTTGAATCTCCCAAAACATTTTGAACGTACGACGCAAACAAATTTTCTGCAAACAAACAAATTTTGAATTTTCCAAACATTTTCTGAATTTGTGACATTTCTTTAAAGCTGAACATGTTTTGAATCTTGAGAACAAATTTTGAAATGGAGAACAAACTTGGAACTACTAATAATTTTTTAAAGCACAGAACATTTTTTGAATCTTGAGAACAAATTTGGAAACGGAAAACAAATTTGGAAGCGCGAACAATTTTTTAAAGCACGAACATTTTTTGGATCTTGAGAATAAATTTTTAAATAGAGAACAATTTTGAAAAATCTTGAACAATTTCTAAAAGCACTAATATTTTTTGAATTTTGAGAACAAATTTTGAAATAGAGAGCAATTTTGAAAAATCCCGAACAAATTTGGAAGCGTGAACAACTTTTCAAAATTACAAACAACTTTTTCAAAATGCGAACATTTTTGTAAAAATAGGAACAAAATTGCTAAAACGCTTACTTTTTGAATTTATGAGATTTTTATGAAATACTTGCAAATATTTTTTCAATTTGTGAACAAATTATGAAAACCTGGACTTCTTGAATTTGTGAATAAATTTTGAAAAGAGGAACATTTTTTGTAAAAAAGCAAACTTTTTTTTAAATGAACAATTATTTCAAACACGAACATTTTTTAGATTTGCGAACAAATTTTGGAAACATTAACATTTTCTGAATTTGTGAACAATTTTTTAGAACAGAAACATTGTCGGAAATTTGTAAACATTTTTTTAATTTTGGACAAGATTTAGAAATGCAAACATTTTCAGCAATTGTAGTCTGTTATGAATTTATGTACATTTTGGAAATTAACTGAACAAATTTTAAATTACTATTTTTTGGAATTTCTGAAAAAATTGAAAACAGGAACAAAATAAAATAAACAAGTTTTAAGAAATACAAACATTTTAAATTGCATAAAATTGGTTGGGAAAAGAAATTAACTTGAAAAGGAAAATGAAAGAAAATAAAAGAAAAAAAGATAGAAAAGGGAAAAGGAAAAAGGACGGAAAAAGTAAAAAGCAGAAAATATAAAAATAAAAATAAAAACGAGAAATAGAAAAACCGGTTTAGGAACCTAAGGTTCCCAAAACCCTTAAAAACCGGCTGGGAAACGTCTAGAAGGTTCCCAAAACCGGAATCTGGAAACGTACAGATGGGCTGGCCCAATTCGCTCGGTCGTCGGCTCGTCTGTGCGATCCCCCGACTGTTTGACGCAAAGAGCGTCCGATAGGAATTTCCCCTATACGCCGCTCGTTGCGGCAAGGAGTCGAGCAAACGCACAGAAGGAGTCTGACCTGGGCCGGCCCAGTTGGTGCAGTGTATCGCGTAATTGAAAAAAATACAACATGGAAAAAAATAGCGAGCTTCCGACTGTTTGACGCAAAGAGCGTCCGATAGGAATTTCCCCTATACGCCGCTCGTTGCGGCAAGGAGTCGAGCAAACGCACAGAAGGAGTCTGACCTGGGCCGGCCCAGTTGGTGCAGTGTATCGCGTAATTGAAAAAAATACAACATGGAAAAAAATAGCGAGCTTAAAAGGAATCGAACCCTGGATCTCAGGCCATTGGGGGCGCAACAATAGCCAACAGACCAATCAACCATTGGTGACAAATACGCAGCGCAACATGTTAAGAACAATGTACTGGTACGGACATGCTGTTTTTAATACGAACATGAAATATTTATTTGAAATCGTGAATATATTTTGAAACCTATAACATTTTTTAAAATTACTGGACATTTTCTGAAATTGTAAACAAGTACATTTTAAAATTCCAGAACATTTTCTGAAACACGAAACATTTTTTCAAATTTTGAACACGAGAACTTTTGTTTATATTGTGAACAAATGTTTGAAAATTTCAAACAAAAGAAACATGAAAAATAACAACAAAAAAGTAAAGGAAAATAAAAACCAAAAAAAACAGAGAATATATTTTGAAAACTCGATTTTTTTTCAAAATTACGAACAAATTTTCAAAACAAGAAATTTTATAAAATTCCCTGAACATTTTTCTAATTGACAAACATTTTTTGAATCTTGAGAACAAACTTGAAATGGATAACAAATTTGGAAGCACGAACAATTTTCTAAAGTGCAAACATTTTTTCGAATCTTGAGAACAAATTTTGAAATGGAGAACAAATTTGGAAGCGCGAACAATTTTTGAAAGCACGAACATTTTTTGAATCTTGAGAACAAATTTGAAACAAAGAACAAATTTGGACAATTTCTTAAAGCATGAACATATTTTGAATCTTGAGAACATATTTATGAATGAAAAAAACATTTTTTGAACAAAAAATTAAAATCCCGAACATTTTTTGAATTTAGAGAACAAAATTTTCAAATTGAGAACAAAATTTCAACATAAATATTTTCTAAAAGTACGAACATTTTTTTAAATCTTGAGAACAAATTTGGACGATTTCTTAAAGCATGAACATTTTTTGAATCTTGAGAACATATTTATGAATGAAAAGAACATTTTTTGAACAAAAATTTAAAATCCCGAACATTTTTTGAATTTAGAGAACAAAATTTTCAAATTGAGAACAAATTTTGAACATAAATATTTTCTAAAAGTATGAACATTTTTTGAATCTTGAGAACAAATTTTGAAACGAAGAAAAAATTTGGACAATTTCTTAAAGCATGAACAGTTTTTGAATCTTGAGAACAAATTTATGAATAAAAAGAACATTTTTTGAACAAACTTGTTCACGAACATTTTTGAAAAAGCGCAAACATTTTTTTGAAAGAGAAAACATAAACTTGAAAGACAAAAAAGAAAATAACAAAAGTAAAAGAAACATATATAGAAAAAGAAAGGAAAATAAAAAACCGGTTCAGGAACCTTCTAGAAGGTTCCCAAAACCGGAAAAAACCCAGCTGGGAACCTCTAGAAGGTTCCCAAAACCGGGAGCGCTGGACGGTTAAACGGGCCGGCCCGTTGCGTAGCTGCTCTGTCGCTCGCCTGTGCGAAGCGCCGGCAGTTTGAGGCAACGAGCGGCATATAAGATTTTCCCTCCCATTCAGCGAATCCACCTTTCCGACTCACTGAAGGGGTCTGCGAGATGGGCCGGCCCACGCACTGCCGGCCACAGCCTTTTATTTTTTTATCTTTTGCTTTCTTTTACACTTGTGTTTATAATTTCAAATAATATATATACATATATATATATATATATATATTATCAAAAAATTCAAAAAAAATTAAAAAAGTTGAACAAGTATTTGAGAAAAATAGAACAAGTATTTGAAAAATATTAGTCAAGCATTTGAAAAAATGTTGACTGTAAATAGGAAAATAGTTGATAACGTATTAAAACGATGATGAATTTTTTAATCATGTATATAAAACTATTAATCAAGCATTTTGAAAAAAAATGTTGAACAAGTGTATGAAAAATGTTAATCAAGCATTTGGAAATGTCAAATGTGTATAGAAATTTTTTTCAAATGTTTGAATAAAAAATTGGGATACATGGTCAAACATTTCTATGCACATTTAACATTTTAAAAAGGTTTGATTAAAAATTGTCAAAAAAAATTCTTAAGTGCTTTGTTAACCATTTTTAAATACACGGTCGACTTTTTTCATACATATTGTGTATCTTTTTTGTATCCAGTTTTTATACACATGAGAAACATTTTCTTTGTACAAATTTAACATTTTTCAAATGGTTGTTTAACATTTTTTCCAAACATTTTTATGTAACTTTTTTGTAATATAATTGTGTAGAATATTTGGAAGCATAAACAAAAGTAAAAAAGGAAAAAAACAAAACTTTAAAACGTCAATAAATTCCAGAAAATAATTGTTGCAATGGTGTTGCGACACGAGACACCCCCTGACCATGTTTTTTTGCTGGAACTATGGGGCATGGTTTGCTATAACCAGCAACCATGTAAGCTGGAACCGGCAAGGATTTTTGCTGCATCCGGCGTCTGTTTTTGCTTGAAACCATCCCCTTTTTTATTTTTTGCTACACCGGCTTATGTTTTGTTGGAACCCGCAACCATTTTTGGTACTATAGTTTTTTGGTTTTGGTGCAACAACGCCATTTTTGCTGGAACTAATGTCTTGTTTTGCTGGAATCAGTGTTTTTGTTTGCTACCACCGGCTTGGCTGGTGAGCGAAGCCGTTTTTGCATTAATGTGCAAGTAGAGGGTTGGAAGCACCAGGAAGAACCGGTGTTTTGCGGTCGGCGGCGGAGAGGGAGCACCAAGGATGCAACACAGAGAAAGGAGGGGCGCAACAAAAAGCTGCAATGGGTCAACAACCTTTTTTGTGATTTGACGGCGATGAGTGTTGGCGGCGAGCTTTTTTTGTTGCATCCGTCTGTAACCAAGCGTTGGGGGACCCACTGGCAGCTGTGATGGGCGGGACCACGCTGGAGTTCGTCGACCACGGTCCCGACGGCGGCAAGTCGGAGCGGACGGGGGAGGAGGCGATGCTCTACGTGTGGGAGCGTGGTGAATGATATGAGAGGAAGAAGACGGTAAGGGGGGAGGCCAGATCTGACGGCTGCAGACGGATTAATCGAACGGGTGCGGTCAGTCACCTTGAAAGAAGGGGTGCTGCTGTGTAGTGCCCGTAGCGAGCTTTAGCACCTTACCACCCAACAGAAAATTGAATGGCCCACTTAATGCGACCCATAAAATGTTTCCCCATTTTTATTGTTTATATCTTGAAATAATAATTGTTTAATTTATTTATAAAATGCGTTTAATGCTTGTTTTTGGGATATTTTTTTAAATTGTTTACGTATTTTGAAAGAATAGTCTTGTAATTATGAAACGTTCATGTACTTTTCGGTAAGTGTTCATCCACTTTAAACAATATCCATGTAACTAAAAAGTGTTCAGCAAGTTTTTCTAGATGAAAAGGGCTCCTGCCCCAGTTCCATTTCCATAGAAAATGAAACCCACAGAGTACATTATCAAATACAGACCGCGGGAGGAGATTGTGATATCTCTCCGGCATAAACTTCCTGATGCCCACATACACCAAAAACATATGATACAGACCAAGCTAAAAAGGTTCTTAAGCAGAAATAGCGACTGGCATTTCTCCACACACACAGAAGGGACATGAGGCCTAGCCCTCAACTATCTCCTCCATGTCCATCCAGCCTCCCATCATTTGCATGGAGTATTGCAGCCAAAGCTCGTACCTCTTCAACCTGGCTCTGGCCAGAGCAGCAACGGTGTTTTTTTGCAGCCTCCTAGATAGCTACAATGATCATCTCCACGCGCTCTCTTGCAATTCCTTTGCAGAGGATCTTCCATATGTTGCAATATCCTGCAATCTTTCTCAGAACCACCTGCACACCAATCCATATTGTATTATTAAAACACAGGTCATTTCTGCATCTCCAGATAGCCTAGAGAGTAGCTGATATAACAAGATTCTCACTTGCAAATTTTTATTTCTGCTCCACATTTCTGCCACTTTATCAAGAGCAGGTAATTGGAGGTAACCTAATATGGAGTGGATATTTCTCCAAATTTCCATAGCTATAACACATTCAAAGAACAAATGATTGATATTTTCACCCTCAGAGCAGAACAAGCAGGATAAATCATTGAAGTGTTGCCTCTTAACAAGGTTTTCCCTAACCAATATTTTGTTATGAGCTAGCAGCCACAAACAGATGTGTATATTGGGAGGGACATGAATTTTCCACATGTCAGGAATATGAACTAGGCTAATGCCCCTAAAATTAATCATGGCATACATTGATCTAACAGAATATACATCATTAGATTCAAGTTTCCATATTAAAGCATCATCTTCATCACAAAGGGTTACAAATTGCACAATATTTAGCAGGTCATACGACAAGAGAAGCAATCTGTTATCAATACATCTTCTAAATGTGATTTTAAGGTTACTCCCATCCCAAAGGTCAGCAATAGCTTGGTTATGCTCATTGGCAATACTATAATTCCAAGAATTGAATGGCCAAGCTACATGACCCAAACCAATGATCTTCCCAAAATTTGACTCTCTTCCCATTGCCCACTTTCCATTGAAACCCATGCTTGGCTGCTTTAGCAGCCCATAAAACCCCTTTCCAAAAAGGAGAAGAGTTAGTATCAGGGCAGGAGAATATATTGGGATTATTAACTCTATACTTATAGTCAACAATCTGCTTCCACATCTTGCTATCACCATTATGAAATTTATAAACCCAGGAGGCTAGTAGACTTAAGTTCATGTCAGCAATATTTGGGACCCCCAAGCCCCCATATTGTTTTTTCTAGGTCACCAACCCCTAGTTGGCAAGGTGATATTTATGGTGCCCCTCATAATTATCCCAAAAGCAATGAGCCATCTGTGAGTTGATCAAATTAATAGCCCACTTGGGAAATTTGATCATGCTCATCAGATATGTGGGAATACTAGCTAGACAAGACTGAACTAATACCAATTTCTTCTCATAACCTAGTAGTGTACCTCTCCATCCAGCAGCTCTCTTCAGCACCTTATCAACCACAAGTTGTAGGTCTTCTCTCCTGAGCTTGGTGTAATGAAGAGGAAACCCCAGGTATTTTAAAGGAAAAGACCCCAGTCCACAGGACAGGGCCTGAGCTACCTTCTAAGCCCAGACATATGCTCAAAGCATGATAGAAGCCATTTCAAGTTTCTAGCTGAGACCAGGTTGTTTTCTATAAAAAGGAGGGTATCATCTGCATATTGCAGACTTGTCACCCCCTATGGAAATATATAGGTCATCAACCCAGTCAACATGTTACTCTTTGTTGCTTTATTAAGCATCCTACTAAACACATCTGCTACTAAGTTAAATAGCAGAGGGGAGGCAGGGTCTCCCTGTCTCACTCCTTTAAAGGTCTCAAAAAACTCACTGTTACAATCATTAATCCTAACTCCCACTGATCCTTTGTATAAAATGGATTTAACTTTAATCATCCATTTGGGGCTAAAACCCCTTTGATACATAATTTTCAGGAGGAACTCTTTACTAACTCTATCATAAGCCTTCTCATAGTCCAATTTAAAGACAACCCCCTCTTTATCATGTGTTACATCATCATGAATGATTTCATGAGCTGTCACAACACTCTCCATAATAAAACTACCTTTAATAAAATCAGTTTGGTTCTGAGAGATAATCTCATCACCAATGTCTCCTAATTGGTTGGCCAAACACTTAGCAAAAATTTTGAAACTGCAATTGGACAAAGCAATTGGTCTAAATTTTTGAATAGTGTTGGCACTAGGCTCTTTTGGAATGAGAGTTAACAGAGAAAAATTTAATCTATATAAATCTAAAGAGTCCTTGTTCCAAGCCTCCACCTACAACATAAGATCATCCTTAATGGTTGACCAGAAATGTTGGTAGAAAAGGAAAGGAAATCCATCAGGGCTAGGAGCCCCTTCAGCATAAGACCCAAAGACTGATTTCTCCACATCCTCTTTAGTAATATCAGTTTCTAGGATTTTATTTTGATCCTCAGAAACTTTTTCAGAAGGGTCCCAAAAATCTGCATCCAAAGAAATATCTAGGGGATCCTCTTTACCAAACAATTTTTTGTAGTAATCTACATCAATATCCATCATATCCCTAGTTGACTCTACAGGGCCATTTGTCCCCACAAGCATGTCTATCTGCTTTTTCCTCCTTCTATGGTTAGCAATAGCATGAAAGTAAGCAGTATCCCCCCCCTCTAAAATATTTCTATCCCTGGATCTCTGTCTGGACTTGATCTCCTCCAGTCTCCATATTTTTTGAAGATCTGAGGCAATTTTGTCCATCCTGTTTTTAGGAGGAGAAAGTACTTTACTTTCAGACTCTATATCTAATACATTATACTTAGCAACCAACTGTTGTTTCTCTCTATTCTGGGCAGCCTCATAATTGGCATTCCAGCCTTTGCATATTCTTCTAACTAATCTAATTTATATTGCCATCTATCCAAAGGATCTTTGATAGAGCATGGAGCATTCCAACATTTCTTCACCATGTCTTCAAAACCTTCAACCCCTAACCACCATTTTTCAAACATAAATTGTTCGTTTTTTGGTGGATGGATAGCCCTAGTGTCTACCACTAGAGGAGTGTGATCACTACCCACTCTAGGGAGAGCTTTGAGTTGTACAGCTGGGAAGATAGTTTCCGAGCAGGTGGAAATGAAAACCTTATCAATATTAGCCATAACCAGCTTATCCTGGTTATTGGCCCAAGTATATTTTCTACTATAATTTTTAAGCTCAATCAAGCCATATTTGTTAACCCAATCATTGAACAAGGTTACCCACTGCATGTTAACAACCCCAGTGTTTTTCTCTTCACTACTTCTGACCAGGTTGAAGTCACCCCCAATAATTGTGGGTCCCAACCATGTATCAAGAATATTATGCAGCTCATTTATGAACTCTAGTTTGAGTCTATCATATGCTGACCCATAAACTGAAATAAATCTTCACTCAACTTTATTTTTCTTATCCTTAAGGATGCAAGAAATAGAGAAATCTAAAATCTCTGTGGAAACCACCTCAAAATCTTCTGTACTAACCCCCACAAGTATACCTCCAGCAGTGCCCACAGCAGGCAACCAGTGTCAGGAGTATCTACCCTGCGGATCTACATTGGCAATTTGTAAGTCATTAAATGACTCCTTAGTTTCAGAAAAACCAATCAAGTCAGCATGGGTGTCTCTAATGAGCTTACCCACTGCCTCGAGTTTCTCAGGTTTATTCAAACCTCTAGGATTCCAGAATAGACTTACTACCATTATTAAAATCTAGTTTTCTACAACTACTCTTTCTACCAAAGACAACCACAGCCCATGTAGGGGCATCTGCAGGGTGCTCACTAATGTGAACACATCCTGGGGCTGAACTCTCTCCAAGATCTACTCCAAAATCATCAGGATTCAAGTCTAGATTAGAAGGGAGGAAACACTTAGGATGAGTGTCTTTAAATGCACATAGCTTGCTTTCCTCCACTTGCTTCATGACTTGTATATTTTGAGAAATAACATTATCATTCTCACCTAATTTTAAACCTGCTTTTCTAGCTTTCAAGACTAAATCTTCATCATTAAAAGCAGAAAATGAATTATAGTTTTTGTTACCTTTAGGAATCTACAAACCGCTTAATTTTAAAAAGTGTTGCGAGTAACTTTTGAAAAAAAATGCTCATGTGTGTTTAATAAAGTGTTGACGCTATTAAAAAAAGATACATTTAACTATCAATGTATTCATATGTTTTTTAAAAGTGGTCAATTCTTAGAAAACAATGTTCCTGTCACCTGTACAAAAACAACTTGTAGGCGTGAATCAACCTGTGGTTGAGTTGGTAGGTGGACAGTGGTATCCCCAACGCACCAGGGTTCAAATCCCGGTGCTCGCATTATTCCTGAATTTATTTTCAGGATTTCCAGTGATGCGCTTTCAGTGGGAGGAGACGTTCCCGTCGATGACGAGGTGCCTACAATGACTTTGTAAATCTCAAGATGATATGCCGACTCAGTCTCTCAGAGGTGCTCATAGGGGTAGGATATGCGTGTGTGCGTTTATAGGGATGAGTGTATGCGCGTGTATATGAGCGCTTGTGTCTGTACTGATGCTAAAAAAACTTATAGGTATATATAGGGAAAAAAGAAACAAAAAACAGAAAACGAACGAACAAAAATAAACGTCAGGTTTCAGCCGAGGTTTGCTAATACGTACGGTGCGTGTCTCCTCCCCTCATCTACTGTTGCTAGCTTTTGGCTCGATCAGCGACTGAAAGGTGCAGCATGCAACCGGGCGACGTACGAATTACCACTCCCATCTTCTTCGCATCACATGCATGGAAAAGGCACCGTATCGTATGTACCAGTGGAATGCTTTGCCGTGTATTCAATCCATAGGTTTACCGTGTTTTGTTAGCTTGCATGAAAAGTGTGCGTGTCGGTGCACAGTACGCACGGATACGATGGATGATGATACAGTACTACTCTCTCCGATCCATATTATTTGTCGTTCAAACGGATGTAAGAGTTAAGGCGTATTTCAGTGATAGACATCCGTTCGGGTGACAAGTACAATGAATCGATATAAAGCATCCTAGCAGGAGAAGGAGTGAAAGAATTGACCACGATGATCAAAACATGACAAAGAACGTGTGTGGAAGTACTGCAAAAGTACTTAATTAATGTCCTCGTTTTCATCAAATAATTGTGTTTACCAACGCATAAATTGCTATACATGCATGCATGACCAATAAATTACTAAGAACTTTTATATGCATCAGGAGTTTTCTTTTAGTCCTCGCATGCAGTGATTTAATGCACCTTGATATCTGAGCATGAAATAGAAAACAATAGAAATGAGACTTATAAAACAGGAAAATGAAAGTTTTAAGATAAGCCCTATAAACCGGAAAGGAGGAAGTGGCTATTTCATCAGTCCATCTTCACTAGGAGCATTTTCTTTCCTTTTTTTCCCATAAAAAGGGATTGTCTTTAATCAAGAGTCGAAAAAAGCAGGTAGCTTTTGGTGTAGGAATGTTGTCGTGACTTGGTGTACTTTTCTTTGTTGACCAGAAAATTTGCATCGTGGGCGAAAAGAGGCTCGTTATTAATGAGTCATTAATGATGATAATTATACTTTGTCAAATCCTAATCTGAAGGGACCAAATTAATTGTTTGTTTGACATATTATATCTGCTTTGGGAAGTCTGAATGTCCTACTTGTGGTTAAAAAACAAGCACACATAAATATGTGTATGTTTTCTCATGAGGGCATCTCAGTACCTCATGTTGTTCCCATGAAGGAGGAGGTGAAGCCCGACTTCAGGTCTCCTCCAAGTTAGAGATGTGCCAAAGGAGGTGACCGAACCATGTATTTGGTCGGTTCCAGTTTTATCTATTTTTATTTCCAAGTCTTGTTATGGGCCACTTAGGATTTTTATTTTGTTTGTTTTGGTGTGAGCCTGTCCAACCGATTAGTTTTCTAGATGCCTATATAAGGAGGCCAGTGGCTAGGT
>NC_041389.1:45216412-45228675 GCF_002162155.2 Triticum dicoccoides
TAGATTGAATTTTGAACATTGTGTCCATGTGGTGAATCATTCCTTCGAGGACAACGCTGTTGTTTATCAAATAAAGTGATGATTGCATGAAGGTTCTTGCGTGATCAAGGATTATCGTGCCAAGGTTAGAGGCATGTTGTTCATCTTCACATTGCTTGCTGGATTCGTTTCCTCATCTTCAGGTTGCGTGGATTGATCACGTGATTAGAAGGTTTGCTATCTAATTGTCTTGCGGTGAAAGATCGGGCAAAAACTATAGGATCATCACGTTGATCCTTATCGTTTTCTGTATTTATATGGCACAATTAGAGACTTTGCAAAAAGCTTCTGACTTTTGGCTTAGTTTTGCATATCTTTTCAGAAGTTGGCCGGTAACAAAGCGCGGCCTGTAAAAAAGACTACTTTAGTCTAGAAGATTATTGATTCGGCTCACTTAACTCTCCAAATTTGTTTTATTTTCAGACCACTTATAGTGAGAGTAACTTAGACTAGTAACATGCATATGTTGGTTGTCTATGTTACTACCTCTATAATGAAAAGCAACATAAGCATGGTATCATGCAATACTTTATTTATTAAATTGTAGACTCATTTTATCTTGATATGTGTGATATTATTCATAATGTTAGTATCACTACATGCCTCTATCCTCATTAAACATTTGTTACATCATATATTTTACCAAAATATGTATGATGTTATCACTTGTGTTACTCGTGCTAAGTAGTCTTAGTTTTGAGCCCATTGATTTCCAGTGATCGATGCAGGGGAACATCTAGCCGTCGCTGGACTTCGAGTCCAACTGACATAGGGTTTGATCTGCTCCCTCGGACAGAATTCGTATGTGCATTGTCGTACATATAGCACGGTTCATAGCAGCAGTCACAGTAGCGACGTACGTGCACGTACGACGGCTGGAGCCCAGTTAGTATAGACTAGAAGCATATGCGCGCCTTGCTGCGCCGTTCTACTTTTCTACCGTTTATTTATTTGATTGTTAATTAATGAAAAGATTGATTGCTTCTCTATTTGCAGGTCGGGGGTTGTTTTTTTTTTCATGGGCCTTCTATGCTTTGGCTTCCATAATTTTGAGGTGAGAACACCCTTTGTTGCATTGCAGGATATGTCTAGATGCTAAAACACGTCATCGTTTACTTGGTAGGATATTACTCACTTTTTTTTACAACTATTGTTCTTCACAAAAATGATATGCTAGCAGCACTGCCAAAAACATATTCAAAGTAGTGGTTGGCATCAAGCATGTCCCCGATCTGCAGGGTTAAACCATAGTACTGGATGGACATGATAATATTCATCTGCAAAACTAATTGAAAACTATAATACGGGTAACTGAGGCTTCTCATTATAGTATTCATTTACAACAATCATACAACTTTGTTGTTTAATCAATCAATATTCCATAATTTACCTTGGTCACATACAAATAATACAAAACACCAACAATTATGGTCTGCAATAATGGTACAAGGGTAGTGAAAGTGAGAAATACTTGGAAGTCGCAGCACTGCACCAAAGTATATGGCTTCTGGTTTTCAATATTCATCATTCATATGCGTAATTAGAATCAAAATAGAAAGAACATATTTAAAATAAAAGCAATGATTTGCACTGACTAACTAACGACGGAAAAGGGAATGAAGCATGTTTATAGCACCCTCTAAGAGGAAGAGACGGAAATGGGAGGATCAAGAGATAATAGCACATGTGATTGGTCGCAGTTTTCATTTGAATGTAACATTACTGATGCATTAATAAGGTCTGATCAGCTGTGTACATAAGCGACCCGATGATAATTAACCAAATTATCTTCATAGGAAAACCTAGTTATCATCTTGTCTTATTGTTTTAGTGCGAATTAAATTTAGTTAGAGACCACGTGCTCCTTAGGCTTGGAACCATATCCTAATTAATACTCCCTAAGGTCTAAAATATAGTACATACTTTGTTTTGAAAAGTCAAACATACCAATGTTTGACAAAGTTTTTCAAAAAAATCAACATCCAGTTGCACTGTTATAGTTTATTTATTTAATACTTTAGATATTGATAGTTTATTCTAGAAACTTGGCCAATGGACATCTTTGACTAAAAAAACTAATATGCACTGCACTGTGGAACAGAGGCAACATAAAGCATGCCATGTATAAACTGCATGAGGTTGTTAATCGACAAGCACGGAGATGGTACTTAAGCAGTGAAGCATGAGGCTTTCAAATGGAAACCTTACACAGTGAGATAAAATCCCAGTATAATCTACTACTTGTTTAGCACCAAAATGATCGAGATTGAATTTGAATCAGGCTGCCAAAGAAGGAAAGGATGACAGAGGGAGAGGAAGGAGGTATCGAGAGTTGTGTTGTAGATCTTATAGGCCATGCCATGTTGATGAAGGTGGCCAAGTTCCAAAGACGATAGTCGTCTATAGGTCCCGAGCATCATCATCGTTGGATGTTAATTACTGCACAAAAGAAGGGGAGAAAGATGGAGAGGTGGGCGGGGTGTGCAGTGTGATGGAGGACAAGCAAAGCCCGTGCAGCCTTGTGGTGCGGAGGAGGCGGTGTGGGACGGGTGCCCGTGCGACCATGTGGTGTGTAGGAGGCGGTGATGGACTGGCGGTGCCCATGCAACCATATGATGCGGAGGAGCTGGTGATGGGTCGGGTGCCCGTGAAACCGTGTGCTGCGGAGGAGGCCGTGGTGGATCGGGCGTACCGCCATGAGAGAAGGGGCGAAAGATGGAGAGATGGGCGGGGCATGCGGCGTGGTGGTGGACTGATAGCACCCATGCAACCACGTGACATAGAGGAGGCGGTTATGGGCCAAGCTGCCGGTGACTGTGCCGCTATGCGATGGTACATCACTTTTATAAGTGTGGATATAGTTGGCCACATCATTAATTTCTCTCGTATCAGATATACATGAGCGGCATGTAACCCTTTTTTCTCTCGCAAAAAAGTAGTCCCTCTGATTTAAAATAGATGTTGTGGTTTTAGTTCAGGGAGTAAGTGACACATAACACATCAAGTGCTGGACATACGTAGTTGGATGGTTGACCCAAATAGTAAACAATACCTATGTTGGATGGCTAGGAGGACATTGGTATCCCCTGCCACCAGAGTTGAAGTCCCAGACTTGACATTTGTGTTTGCATTTTCGTGGAACCTTTCGGCGATGTGCGTTCAGTGGAAGGAGGTGTTTTCATCAACTACGAGGTGTTTGTGGAGACTTCATCAATCTCAAGGTGATGTGACGGCTTAGTCTCTCAGAGATATTCATAGGGATATGATGTGCATGTATGCATCCACAGGGATGAGTGTTTGCTCGTGTATGTGAGCGAGTTCGGCTGTACCGTGTTTAAGATAAAACAATACCTACTTACCTAATAGAAGACCATAATTTTTCTAAGAAAATTAAAGTGATTCTTCTAAAAAATTAAAGACGTGGTCAATTGGACCATCCCAGCCCCTGAGCGCTCACAACGCTTAATTCTGAGGGAGCTTTTAGACATTGTGGTGATGGCTGGCATGGCATGGTTTAGCTTGGACGTCTGTTAAAAAAGTAAAAACTGGACGCACTAAATCGATCGATAGATGTCGCGCGAGAACTAGGCAGAGTACCACGTACAGTAGGCTAGTGCACGCAGCGTACTGTAGTGGTACCAGTACTGTGTAGTCTTAGTCTCACCTCTCACGTATACCAACGGGAAAATATCTAGTGCTACGGTCCATCTCATGATACGCTGCTCCAAAACCCCATGGTGCGTTGGATCTGCATGCAAGGGATAGGATCAACTCACTTATCTTTTCACAGACGTCCCATTGGTACATTTGCATCTTGCCCCTGAAAGGCCTTGCAAAATCATAACAGATCTGCATATTCTGTCCTTAGCAACAAATTCTCTACTGAACTGAGCACTCCTTTTTTCTACTAAACTGAGCTTCCTAGTGGGTCGGTTGCTGCTACCAACATCCAGTGTCAATAAAAAGGGACAGATTAAGGAAATTTACACTTATTAGGAATACATTGCAAGTACACATACAGAATTTGTTGCCTGCAACAGATTTCTTCACTCGAATGCAATAAAGAGATGAGTGCAGATATGCTAATACTTTTCCAGAATGAGTTACTCATTAATTAAGTAGAAGTAGAAGAAAATGTATTGCCACTTGTTTGCATGACTCACAATCCTGAAAGCATGACTATAGCAAGGCAATGGTAACACACTAGTCATGAGCACTATGTGATCACGAGGCAAGTTCACAGAATTCATTCATAGCATCAAAAGATCACTGGAAACAAAATCACTTGAACAAATAAAGGTGCACCACATACTGACATCTTTGTCTTCTAGTACTTCACAAATTCACAAGAGTACCACATGGTGACCATATAATATATCTATTTACAAGAGTACCATTTAGTTCACAAATTTACAACGCTAAACAAAACAAGCTTACTGCATACCACTTGATGGGTCTTACTCTCGTTGTACACCATCCGGTGGTGGGCACAGACCTGGGGAAAAAATCAACAATAATAAAAACTTTTGCAAAAACCGAACAACATTGATTATGAAGAATTTCTAAAACACTTTTGTGATGTCAAATAACCTCCATGCATGTTGCATCATCTAATTCCCCTGATCGATTTTGTTGTTTCTTGACCTATAAGACCATGTAAAAAATCATCTGTTGATTTACCACAATATGACTTGCAAGACACAACCAAAAGAGTTAGTCCGTTTCTCAAAGGCCACTGATAGGCGCCGGCGCGCCGGCCGAAATTTCGGCCGGTCGCACCAGGCCCGTTCGATAGGGTGATTTGTAGCCGTTCGTTCCTTATCCTTTGCACCTTCCCTCACCGCTTTGCTTGGTCCCTGGTGGATTCCCTCGTGAGCATACGCCAGCCAGCCATGGTTGTATCCCGCGCACCCATCCAGCGAGCTAGTCGCGCCCCGCGGCCGTCGACCCTGCAGCACAACGCCGGCGACGAGCTCCCTTGCAGACCACTCGCTTGCTTGTAGCATTATTCGCTTCCAGCATCTCGAGCCTCTGTTTGTAGCTTTTCTCATCTGCGGTAGCAGCAAAACGGGCAGTTCCAACGCCAGTGATCCTTGGTTCCAGCGCCGCTGGTCCTTGGTTCCAGCAAAATGCACGGTGGTTGTAGCTCGGCACATCTATGGCTGTAGCAAAAACGAATGGTGGCCTGGAGTGGCAGAGTTCTTCCAGCAGTGGCAAACTCGGTTCCAGCATGTCACACCTCCGATTGTAGCAATCACAATCGCCACTTCCAGCTTTTTGCTGGCCGGTTGCAGCACTCTGTCATCGCCGTCATCGTCGCCGAGTTGTAGCAGCTGTCTCTGCAGTAGCTTTTCGTTTCGCCGGTGGAAGCTTTTTGAATAGACGGTTCCAGCATCTCATTCCGGTCGTTGCAGCGTCCGCGCGTCGCTGCGCGTAGCATCTTGTGGACGCCGTCCCCGGCCATGGTGCACTGCCGGTTGCAGCTTCTGGTGATGCAGCTTTTCTGTCGCCAGTCGTAGCTTTTTAGCTCGCCGTAAAAGCTTTTAGCTCCGCCAGTTGAAACATCGGTGGTCGCCAGCGTGGTCGGCATGGCCGCCCGATTGCAGCTTTCGCCGTTGCCGGTCGTAGCTTTTTAGCACGCTGGTAGAAGCTTTCAACTCCGCCAGTTACAACATCGAGGAGTCGCCGGCGTGGTCGCGTGCCTGCCAGTTGAGCTTCCAGCTCCACCGGTTGCAGAACCTTGCAACTCCTCCTCACGTCCCCGCGTCGCATATCAGAGTTGTCTCCACAGCACCGCTCTTCCTGCTCCAAATCTGCAGCGCCGCCACTCCTCTATTTTGCCGGTCGCAGTTCAGGACGGCCTTGGCCAGCAGCCAAAAAAAGCGGCGAATGCCCTTGACTTGTGCTCCGACATGGAAAGGTGGAAGGGAAAAAGAAAGTGGAGGAAGGAAGGGGAACGAGTGGAGGAGAGCGAACACTGTGTGTGCTGGGGCGTGAAAGCTGGAAGAGATAAGAGGATCGGGAGAGGAAAAAGCACTGCCTGGCCCCACCATGTGTAATGCCCGCGTGCGTCCGGCCCAACGTTTCGGCCGGCGCACCGGGTGGAAACGTTTCCTTTTCTCAAATGTTATAATCGTGCCATTTTTTTGGCTGGCTGGTATTCCTAAATTGTGGTGACTAGTCCATGAGCTAGTCAGCTCTATGTCAGAAACTTATCTGTACTTGGCATGAAGAGCAAATGTGTGCGAAGCTGACATTCTTGTTAGTGAACGGACCTCTTAAGAGCCATGAACTTAACCCTGAATTGCTAAGTACAAAGGGTGTTATTTGTATATTCGCTAGAAGGAGGTGAGCTTATCCAATCCTGTCCCTACAATCCGATCCAACGCACTAAACTGTCTCGGAGCAGCGTAGCATACTCTGAGCCGTAGCATACTCTGCAACGAGTACTTACACTGTTGGCGCCGTCTTGCGGGCTGCCGATCGATCGACGCCCGGCACCGGCCGGGCGCGGACATCTGGCAGGCGCCGATAACACATGGCATGCATGCACATGCAAGCATGTCTGGCCAATTTGTCAGCCAGCTGTCACGCACGCTGGTAACATACGTCAGGTTCAAATGGGATGGTGATTAGTTAATGCGCTTTAGGGGTTGTTTGATTTTAGACCTAGGAGTGTCACACTTTGCCATATAATATTGTCAAACTTGGCTAAGGTTAGTTTTTTTAAAATGAGAGCCACAAGTTGGCAAGCCTAAGATGTAGGGAATCTTGCCTTGCCACACTTTTTTAAAATGCGCTTTAGGAAATCTTGCCACACTTGTTGTGTGTATGTGATGTGGGATCATAGTGTGGTTTGCCTAAGATGTAGCTTGAACCAAACACATGTCTAAGTTGGTCAAATTTGCCTAACCTTAGGTGTGGCAAGCTTTGGCAAACTTAATCTCAAACCAAACAACCCCTTAATATTCCTTACATAACTAGATTCGACTGTAGATCTCCTCACCTCCTTTTCCGTCCTAAACGTTCGGACAGACAGGGGCGGAGCCAGGAAGTTTTGCCAATGGGCTCACTAAGGATTTGGACATGAACTAACAATTGTCTGCGGTGGTAGAGGGTGCTAATAAATCTAGGTAAGCTCTCCCAAAATCTGACCAACTTATCCAAGGTGGGGGGTAATGCCCCCCGGATGATATGTACATAGGTCTACTTCAGATTAGTTTTACAACCTCATACTAACACTCAAAGGATAACATAAGGAACTGAAATAGCATACCACATATAATTGTTACATAAAACTACATGATGAATAAATATCAGTTGAATGAAATATAAGACCTCTTTTCAAACGTTTCAAATAAAGTAGTCAAGCGCACAACTTTGTACTTTCATAGGTAGTTAGATAAGGTATTCCTTGTAGAAAAAAGCAAAATGGCATGTTAATTTCTTAAGTTGTAAATAAGTACTATTAAGAGGAACATGTAGAGTCACTGCCATTTCCAAGTTTCTTTGATCTTTCATCATTACTACTTACTAATAGTAAGAAAACTCTAATCCATTAGCAAATTAGAAAACCACTCTTTGATTGATCACCCATTTTATTACATATTTTGTTGACAACAATCATATATCAAAAGCAGTCAATTAATTCCATGGAAACTGGCAATATCAATACTAGCTTTTACAGGTTGATAAACCAAAGTGAAAGGAGTATGTTTACTTGTCTTGCACCATTAATTTAGCAATATCAGTAATTCCATCAGGACCAACATCATGCAGTTTATCTGAATCAAAATCATCTCGATAAAACTCAGCCAGTTTAGTAAGCTCCTCACATTATAGACAACACAAAACTCTTCTCCTAATCTCAATCTTACTTTATTAAAACTTTTTATGTATTCTGGAATTCCCTTCGGACTAGTCGTAATATGACAATTAATTTAAACCAGATTCTATCTGAATAAAAGGCTATGTGGGACTAGGAGCAGCGCATCATTTGTTTGCTTGCCTATAAGGGTGGCCTTGAAGTACATGATTTATTATATTTATCATGATATAATGACCGTCCTTTTTGCAAAATGTTGTTCCATACTACTCCCTCCGTTTATAAATATTTTTCTTTCTAGAGATTTCAACAAGTGACTACATACAAAGCAAAATGAGTGAATCTACACTCTAAAATATGTCTAGATACATCCGTATGTGGTAGTCCATTTAAAATCTCTAAAAAGATAAATATTTTGGAACGGAGGGAGTAGATCAAGGTTGGACAAAAAAGCTATCATATAATTAAGATTGGATAAGACTTGTGCAAGCGGGACAGGATATGCTATCGCGTGTAATAATATTTTGAATATCAATTGTCGGCTTGTCGCTGCCGGTTGCCAGCGTGAGGGCGGTGAGAGAGATAATACAGATATTTTCTATGCCTGCTTGCCCTGACATATGCCGTATGTCAGCGTGAGGGCGATGAAGGTGACGAGAGTATTCAGATTTATTTTCCATTCACAAAAATAGATTTATTTACTTCTGTCCATTGCGGTGGTGAAGCAACTCAATCTGAAGATCATGCGTCTAGCCAGCTGCGAGCTACCAAATTGATTTATTTTATTTGGGCTTGCACACTTGCACTGAATATATGGATTAAAGGCTTTTTGTCTAATGCAGCTAGGTAGTCAATGGGTTCAAACATGATTTCTTGTTGGGTTCAGGCATCAAGTACATGTAAAGCGCTACGTTATCAACTAAAATTTAGTTGGTGTCATTTGCACCCAATGCTTCTATGCTAGCTACGCCTATGCGGACAGATAGCCTTGTCACTATTCACTCATAAAATCGCCACCCAATTGAACCTTTCAGATCAACCAAAACGTCCGGCTGACTGGCATCCCTTATATCCAACCTATATGTGGGATGGATATAGGGACATCCAAATGCATCCGTCACGCCACATCTGACAGATTAGACCTATTCCAAATTCGATCCAAATGGACAAAGTCCACAAAATCGACCGCCATCCTCCCATGTCTGTCCTCCGTTACCCGCGTCTGATATGTCACCCTCCTCCATCCTTGCTCCACGTCCACGCCCCCATCTGATTCTGCCGTACTAGATGTTGACGCTGAGTACCCCGTCTCCCACCGCTACCATGGACAATGCCTCGGCGTAGTTTGTGTCGCTCGACCATCGTCTCTTGCAAAGCGAAGAACGTCGCATGGGGGGACCGGCGCGCCCGGGAGCGCCTCCGGGAAGCTTCAGAAAAGGTACTCCCTCTATTCCAAAATAGATGACGCAACTTTGTATTAAAGTTAGTACAAAGTTGGGTCATCTATTTTGAAATGAAGGGAGTAGCTGCGAAGAAGGTTGACAACATGGATTTGGCGCGTCCGGTCGGATGAACTCGACAGTTGCCTCCGCGCCGTCCACCAGGATCGTGAGAAGCAAGAAGCGATCTGCCGAGCTTGATTTCGTTTCGGCCACCCAGTGGTTGGGCATCCCGAAAGACTAGACAGAAGAGAAAGGCGCCACGGAGACGGTGTACGACTCGCCGCAAATCGAACGAGAGCGGCCAACGTTGGGAAACGCCGATGTCGGGCATGCCCATGTCCTGTTCAACGAAACGGCCAACCAAGACACGACACATTCTTGCGACATATGCCATCGTATCGATTGCTTCGTTTGATGCACATACCGTTGGACAATCTAGGGACGGTAGTTTCACTGGGATGCATATTGTAGCAGACATTCACGATGAATATGATACATGATGGCCAATAGCCTATACATTCTTTTTTGCGAGATAATTTTCGATATATTCATCTTCAATCATGGTAGTGCAACGAATACCAGAAATAATAAAAATTACATTCAGACCCGTATACCACTTAGCCTATGCATTTTGACTTGGATGATATCAATTCCTCTATGTAGGCAAACATCACACACTAAAAAAAGGTACCAAAGGCAAGAGGTCCAACATCCACAGCCTTTGAAGATGTGTTGTGTGAATCTTGGTTGGTCACAAGCATGAATCCAATTTGTGAAACCAAATAAAAGGGTGTCAAGTATTGAAAAAAAAAATCCACAAACGCTACCTTGAGCACAACAACTACGTGGCACCGCACACTGTCCATACCACCCGCAACGAGGGATCAATGAGACAAAAAGCCAAAAGCCAAAGTCCGAAGCATCTAAATAGGTTTTTTTTGGGCTTATAAGCCAAAGTGAAAAGGTCAACTAAAATCCCAAACAAACATCCTCTTAGTTCTACAGTGGTTCCTTGGTTTTCGGAACCTTTCGGAAGGTCCGAGTCCGGCTTTATTTTATTTTTTTGTCTTATTTTGTTCCCTATGTTTCTTTTAACGTGTTTCTTCGGTTCCTTTTTCCTTTTTTCTTTTTTCTTTTTTTTCTTCAAAAACTTACCTTTTTCATAAATGTTCAGGAACTTTTAGAATGACCCCATTTTCAAAAAATATCTGT
Organism: Triticum dicoccoides; assembly: GCF_002162155.2. Classification (NCBI taxonomy): domain Eukaryota; kingdom Viridiplantae; phylum Streptophyta; class Magnoliopsida; order Poales; family Poaceae; genus Triticum; species Triticum dicoccoides. The sequence goes on from NC_041389.1 coordinate 45,226,931, forward strand.
GGTTTCAAATATTTTCTAGTATTTGAAAAAATGTTCTCATTTCCAAAATTTGTTCACAAATTGCAAAAATGATCGTGTTTACAAATTTTGTTTGAAATTTAAAAATATATTCTTGTCATTAAAATTTTGTCATCCTTTCAAATTTTGTTTGGAATTCAATAAATGTTCCCATCTTTAAAGTTCGTTCATAGAACAAAAAACTGTTCACGTTTTTTAAAGCTATTCAAAATTGTTTATATTTTCAAAAAGTAATTGAAATTTACCAATAAAACTCATATACCAAATAATAGGTTAGGAAAAGGCTAAATAAATGGTTGATATAGTGACGACACTCTACAGTGTGTTGGTTGCGTCAAAATTCCTCACTTCGCTAACGCATGCTCCCTAATTTTAAAAAGGTGTTTGTCAAGTTTTTAAAAAGTTATTCAAATCTAAAAAGTGCTCAGCCATTTAAAAAATGTTCATGTAGGTTTTAAAAAGTGTACACGCCTTTTAAAAAGTTCATGCAACTAAAAAACTCACCTATTTTAATAAATTGTGTAAATTTGAAAGTAGCCACACCTTTTAGAGAAATGTTCAACATTTTTCTAAAATGATAGAGTATTTGTCAGAAAATAATGTTGATAGCTTCTAAAAGAAATAGAAAGGAAACATGGAGAAAAGAGGAAAAGGAAACATAAAAAAGGGGAAAAGGGAAAAATAAATATGTTGGGTTTGGCAAAGGTTGCTAATATGTAAAGCCGTGTCTCCTGCTCCTCTATATAAGATCAACTGTAGAAGATGCCCCATATGTGGTTGATCGCCATAATAATCGTAAGTATGGCAATCAACACACAGAAAGCCACTCGAGAGTCGTCATATATGTCGCGATCACCATATATTATGGAGCTCCCTCGAAATATAGAGGATGTGGGGGGGCTCGTTTGAAGATCTATCTAGACCCAATTATTATGGTGCGAATGAAGTTCTATGTCCTTCCCCATAGCGCCAAAGCCGGATTTGAAGCAGCGATGTCGCCGACACAGAGAATTACCAGCGAGGGGGGAGATGTGACCGTCAACTACCCGGCCATTATATGGCGTGCCTGCTCCTCTGGATTCCCATGGTAGCCTATCAAAAGGCCGTCACACGGCATCATCGCCTTGCTTTTGATGTCGTGTGAATGGCCACCCGTTGCCTCCCCAACTGCCTCTGTAATGGCACTTGTGGCGGCTTATAAAATGCCAACAACCTCCCGTCTCGCTCTATCAAATCCCCTCTCCAGCGCCTCCCAATCACCGCTTTGAGTCTAGGAGGAGTTGGACAAACTAGCCCCCCTTTGGTCCTTGTACGATAGGGCCATGGACACGAAAAATGAGCAATAATGGAATTGGGATGAGGACCCTCCACCACTGATGCCCGTGCATGGCTTGTGGGATGAGGCTGTCGAGGCCCTTTTTCGGGTCGTCGTGACCCGAGATGCCACCGCTCGCACATGGTCGACGTGGGATGAGGCCCTCAAGGCCTTTTTCCGCAAGATTGTGGAGTTTTTCACATTCCGCGCCATACCTGTTATTCATGTTGTCTCCGTTGGCACATTAGCCGCAAGTAATTAGTTGTAGGCTACTTACTAGTTTTGTTTTCTCCGCGAAAACTTACAATCTATTCATCAAACGTCGAGGTAGTATAAAGAATATCAGAAGTAATGAAAATTGCATCCAGGATAGTAGACCACCTAGTAACGACTACAAGCATTGGAACGAGTT
>NC_041389.1:45229080-45236424 GCF_002162155.2 Triticum dicoccoides
GAAAGTCGTCATGGTAAGGCCCCGTAGGACCAGTGCACCAGAACAGTAATCGCCGCCAAGATGAGAAGCGTATGCTGGAAGATTTGAACATGTAGACACACGAACAAAGACGAACGAAGACCGGTTCCACCAAAGACAAAGACCGAACGAATCCCATGGGATCGACCGAAGACAAACCTCTCCACGCCCTTCGATGACGCTAGACACACCACCAAGACGAGGGCTAGAGAGAACCTTATTCCATCTTCAGGAGGCGCCACCGCCTCACCTACTTGAGCAAGACGATGGGGGTAAGCGCTTGTCCCAAAAACAGAGCTCCCTTTCCACATCCATCACCCGGCTAGTGTTCACGACGTTGTGTACAGGCCCAAAAGGGGGCCGGTTCATCTAGCTCGTCCTGCTTTTCCTCCTCCTCAGAGCGAAAGATGGGAGGGTGCTCCTTCTGCTGCGGCGTTGACTCAAAGTCATGATTGTGAGGCATCGGGGAGGTGATTGTATAGGGTGAGAGGGGACGCCGTCCGCCTTTTATGGGCCACCGCAGAGCTAGTAAGGGGGCATTTGGGGAGTGGCGAGCGGCCCACGAGCATTCACACAACATCCATAGCAAGGAGATGATGTCGCGTGGTGGACATCCGACGGGTCACTACATGAATTTGACCAAGCGGGTGCGCCATTTAGTTGTCGGGTGCTTGACAGTCATGTCTTCCCACTCGCCAGTGATTCTCTATGTCGACAGCGCTGCTTCAAATCCCGGCTTTGGTGTGATGAGGAAAACTATAAAACTTCACACCGTCATCGAAGGGATGTGGAAAGGGAGCTCTGTTTTTGGGACTAGCCGGGTGATGGCATGTGGGACGAGGGCGCAGAACCTTTTTCTGGTTCATCACGGCCACAGTGCCGCCGTCCGTGCATGATCGGCGTGGGACGAGGCCACCAAGGCCTGTTTTGCGAGATTGCGGCGTCATACGCCGCATTCCACTGCCAGCAAATCCCGCTGTCGCCGTAGCCACAAGTAATTAGTTGTATGCTATTTATCGATGTAATCAATTAATTATTCTATATATGTAAGTCACAATACGTCTAATTTTTCATCCCTGTTTATAGGGAAATGTGTGTGTTTTGAATCGGCGATTAGTGGGAAAGAGGTGATGAGCCAATGACAGGTAGGTCCTTTTTTCTCGAGGACCCAATGACCCAATGAGAGGTAGGTCCTACTTCAAGAGAATTTCATGGATGTTAATTTTGTGGCGATTATGATTTTGCCAAAACCCGTTTCAGCCTTCATTTTGTTTATGCTCGTTTGCATTGCACTCTTGGTGATTCAAATTATGACAACGCTGTTGCTCTAATGCTATTAGCTTCAGCTTGTGGCTCGATCGGCGGCTGGAACATGCAGCATGGACCGAGACGACGTACGAATCACTATCACATCTTCTTTTCTTTTTTTTGCGGGGGATTATGAGAGCTTTATTCAACCAAAAACGCTCCTAGGATCATCCGCCATCAGGCTGCTGATCAGGAACGAAGGTGCAGAGTCCAACCAATTCTCGGTCACCTTCAGTGTGTTGGCATGCCTTGCACAGAGATGGGCCGGGAAATTAGCAGACCTTTTTACATGTTGAATTACAAAAGTATAAAAAAACAAAGCATGCTCTCCAATCTCTACTAGTAGTGGAGCCACGACCGAACGAGAGCCATGGCGAGTGTTCCAGAGATTCACAATCTCCAGGCAGTCAGATTCCAATATCACATGCGCGTAACCCCGTAGACGAGCGAAAATGGCACCTTCTCGCAGTGACAAAGCCTCAGCAATGAGGGGGTCCGTAACACCGATATGCGGTTTGCACCAGGAAGCAAGCAGCGTCGTGGCCGAGCGAGCTACACCGCCCGCTCCGGCTAGTCCTGCTTCAGAGTTGATTGCACCATCAACATTAATCTTAACAACACCTGCTTCTGGGGGCGCCAGCCATGACCTGGCAGCATTGTGGCCTGCTTCATCGGGATATCCAACAAGGCCAAGTCCTCACGAATGCGTCGTGTGGAGTACACTGGATCCACATGCTCCTTCTCATGAATCCATCGATTCCGCGAATGCCAGATAGCCCACATCACCGACACAATCTGTCCTCTCGAATGATCCGAAAAACGGTCATCACATAAGATGTCGCGCGCCCATGTTGTTGGATGTAGACGTGGAAGTCGAACATCGAGCCATGTTTGCGCTTCATCCCAAAACCTACGTGCATGGGAGCAAGTCACCAGTGCATGCAGAAGATCCTCCTCTTTTGCCAAACATACATTGCATAGGCTTATAGGTTTAATATGTTTGTGCTTAAGGGTTGCTTCGTCGGGGAGGATCCCGCGTAGAACTCTCCACCAAAAAACTCTGACCTTAGGCACAACTTTGAACTTCCACAGAGATGTCCACATCTGTTGTTCAGATTTTGAGGCACCGGTAACCGTCCCTTCTTCTAGAGCTTTTCGCTCTTTCTGAGTCACGAGAGCACGGCACGCCGACTTGACAGTGTACACACCTGAGTTTTCAAAAGCCCATGCAAAGAAATCATCCCCACCTCCAGTGCGCAATGGTATGTTCAAAATAGCATCTGCATCCGAAGCAAGAAAATTTTGTCGAACAAGATCCGTCTTCCATGTCCAGTTTCCTTCATCAATGAGCTCATTTACAGTAATCAAAGTGGTCGGAGTAATAATGGACATAGGAGACATGCTAATGGTACCTGGAATCCACTTATCCTCCCAAATAGAGATAGATCTTCCATTACCAACCCGCTTGATCAAACCCGCCTGAAGTGCCTCGCGCCCCGCCACAATTGCCCGCCAAACTGGGGAAGCTGTCTTCGGCACTGTGGCGTGCATAAAATCTGAATCTGGAAAGTAGCGGCCCTTCAAAACTCGGGCGCATAAAGAATCCGGGCTAACCATGAACCTCCACCCATGCTTCCCAAGAAGTGCGAGGTTAAACAACCCCATGTCACGAAATCCCATTCCCCCCTGAGCTTTTGGCGATGCGAGCACTTTCCATGAGATCCAGTGCAAAGTTCTTTTGTCCAGGGAGCTACTCCACCAATATTTGGCCATATTGGAAGTATACTTCTTACATACCTTCTTTGTGAGTCGAAAGCATGACATGCTGAAAGTAGGGATGGCTTGGACGATGGATTTGAGCAGGATCTCCCGCCCTGCGCATGCAAAGTTGCGCTCTGACCACCCATTCATACTTCCGCGAGCTCTTTCACCAATGTGATCGAACGTGTCGCTGGTAATCCTCCCCACAGCTGTGGGTAGACCAAGATATCTCTCACTAAAAGCCTCCACCGTAATGCCAAGTCTCTGTTTAATTCTATTTCGGACATCGGTGGGAGAATTTGTTGTGAAGAAAACCGAGCTCTTGTCTTTATTGACACTTTGGCCCGAACAAGCAGCATAAATTTGCAGAATTTGGTTCAATCTGTCTGCACTTTCCTCCGTTGCACTGATGAAAATCAAGCTATCGTCAGCAAACATAAGATGATTTACCCATGGCGATCTGTACGAGACCCGAATCCCTCTGTCAGTAAAATTGCCACCATAATAGTTCAGCAGAGAGGTGAGTCCTTCTGCACATAGCAGAAACAGGAAGGGGGATGCCGGACATCCTTGTCTCAAACCCCGGGAGGGTGTGAAGAAGGGAAGCAACTCACCATTCATTCTGACAGTGAATCTGACTGACATCACACACTTCATAATCAGTCGAACAAACTCGTGGCCAAAACCCAATCTGAGAAGCATAGCCTCCAAGTAATGCCACTCCACACGGTCGTACGCTTTCATCATGTCTAACTTAATAGCACATGAGAATTTTTTTCCTTTCTTCCTCCTTTTCATTGAGTGAATACTCTCGAATGCTATCAGTACGTTGTCAGTTATCAACCTGCCTGGTACAAACGCACTTTGTTCCTCTCCCACTATTGAGTCCATCCACGGTTTCATGCGGTTTGTAATCGCTTTAGCAGCAATCTTGTAGGGAACCGGACATAGAGATATGGGACGATATTGGGTGATGGATTGGGGGTGTCGTACCTTAGGGATCAGCGTGATAGAAGTGTCATTAAGGCCCATAGGAAGCTCCCCACCATTCAAAAAATCTAACACAGCCGGCACTAAGTCTTTCTCAACAACCGACCAGTGTCGCTGAAAAAACCCCGCAGTGAAACCATCAATTCCAGGTGCTTTGGACGGGGCCATTTGAAACAACGCCGTGCGTACTTCAGCAGCCTCAAAAGGTCGCTGAAGATCATCATACATAATCGGAGTAACCCGTTCTGGCACAAACTGTATCAGACCGTCCATGTTCTGAAAACCCTGCGAAGTATAAAGTTGTTGATAGAACTCTTGGACTTCCACTTTATCCTCCTCAGAGTCCACACATACAGATCCATCTAGCCGCTTCAGACCAACTATACGGTTCATACGTTTCCGTTGCTTTGCCTGAGCTTGAAAGTGAGCTGTATTGCGATCACCTGCGCGTAACCAGCGAACTCTTGAACGCTGCCGCATCCAAATTTTTTCTTGCCTGAGGGCTTCTCTAAGTTTCTGGGCTGTTGCCAGCTCCTCCGCCGAGGGCCCTCTGCCAACTGCATGCCGGCGCAAGCTTTCTAGCTTTTTTTGCAGTTTCCTTACTGTTTTTGAGAGATTTCCAAACTCCCTTGCTTCCCATGCTCCCAGCTCGCCCTGCATCTTGGAAAGAGTGCATGCAATCCCTGCGAGACCTTGCCCTTGATGTAGCCGCTGCCATGATTCACTAACAAGGTCATCATAATCAGCATGTGATTGCCACACATTCTTATACCGAAACTGTTTCACTTTTTCCTTGTATTTATGATTATTGAGCTCGTGCAGTTCAATTACAAGAAAACAGTGATCTGATTCTACGGAACTAACATGTCTAACCCTGGACTCCTCAAAAAGAGTTAGCATTGCTGAATTGACTAGAGCCCTGTCGAGGCGAGCTTTGACGTTTGCCTCGCCTTGCTGCATGTTATCCCATGTATATTCCACTCCGGCCCATCCAAGGTCCTGGAGGGCACACTCCTCGACGACCTCGCGAAAGGCTCGCATTTGCCACTCCGGCCGTGCAGCACGACTGAAGTGTTCGGTGCCATAAAATGTTTCATTAAAATCGCCAGCACATATCCATGCTTGATGTTCAATTCCATAAAGAGTTCTCATGAAGCGCCAGCTATGATGACGGTTTTCCGCTCTTGGAGCTCCATAGAAACCAGTGAATCTCCAACCAGGAGAATCAAGACCGATCTTTGTGACAACCACATCGATGTGGTTCACACTAAAGTTTTTCAGTTCAACTGAAACTTCACTCGACCAAAACAGTCCCACACCGCCACTGAGACCATTACTGTCGACCGCAAAGCATCCTGCAAATCCCAAAGTATTTCGCAGATTCTCTACTTTCTTCGCCCTTATCTTTGTTTCCATGATAAACACAAGGGCAGGACCTTCTTGCTTCACAATACTGCGAAGCTCGCGAACTGCCGCTGGGTTCCCAAGCCCCCGGCAGTTCCAGCTTATGCAATTCATTTGGACGGGCAGGGCTGTCCCGCAGCCTCTGCCGAGTTTTCTAGGGTGGGTTTCTTCTTCTTCCTTCCATCCTCACCGTTGCGTGCATCCATGTGTTCCCCAGGGTGCAGCGAGGACGTACCAAGATCCGTTTTTTCTGCACCTGAGTCCATTAGTAGGAGCGGGCCCTCAACCCTCCTATATTCCTGCCGCGGTACCTCCTTCCACTTGATAGGACGATTCTTGACCGGAGAGTTTACCTCGGGGGTGGTTTTGCTAGCACCAACATTGCTTGAGTTTTTAGACTCCCTCTTGCTTTGATTGGCAGCAGTACCTTGTTTACTCGAGCTGTCATTTGATGGAGTTTTCTTCCGTTCATCCGAGACCCGCAAGCTAGACCCGAAAGGAAGATTTCCATGGGTGTCCCTCTTTCCCGGGGTAGGGCAATAGAGATCTGAGTGCCCTAAACAGCCACACGAGAAACAAAAATGCGAGACATTCTTATACTGAATATCATATAGATCTTGGCACCACATGCGTCGAGAAGGCACCCGTACCGTACGTACCAGTGGAATGCTTTACCGTGCTTTTTTTAGTATGCAATGAAAAGTATGTGACCGGTGTACTGTCACGTACTCCCATGGAAGATAAGTATAGAAAATCCTGGCAGGAGGAGAAAAGGAGGAAAGAGAGAAGAAGTGACGTTTTGACCACGACGACCGGGCTTTCTTCGATTCCCTTGGAAACCATAATATCAAAGCACATGTGTGCATGTACTACTTGTTTTTCAATGGTATACAGAGAAGAAACAAAAGAATTTGTACGGACGTACGTTTGCCCGTGGAATGCTGAACCATTTTGGACTCAAAGTCTCGGTAAAGACAAAGTGATCGTACGTTTACACCAACGGTCGTCGACTAGCTACAACACATGCATGCATGTCTATCACCAACATAAATATACTATGCTCCAAATAAATTAAGCACTACATATCCCACACACCGCTTAGACAAATGCTCGATCAGTCATCAGTGTACAAGAAAGTTTTCTTGCTTTCAAATCACATACAGCGAGCGGTGATTTAAAATGTTTTATATTAGTTTACGGAGAGAGTACATAGTTACCTTGGCCGTCACAGTGTGCCCCTACTAAGCACTAATGCATCCATGAGTGTCTATTATACAGGAAACATGCTTTTTAGTTTTTTTTCCTTCGATTTATGTACTGCACAATTTTCACGGATGGATATACAGTGTCTCCATGCCCCTCATGTTATACTAGTTACCTAGAATTTATCGGGGGGATATTTCTACACTTATTTTAACTGAAACAAAAGTTACCGGGGTGTTCATACGTAAGTTATCAAGTGTGTGGCGTGTAAATTATCATGTTATCGGGGTATATTTTTAATAAAAAAATCCCTGAGTCAGAATTATCAGGGGGCTTGCGCATAAGTTATCAGGTTTGTAATGCGTTAAAAAACTAACACACGGCAATAACTCTCTATAAAGAGCATGGTAATATATACGCCACGAATCTGATAACTCGCTCACAGACACTGCGGTTACTTTGGGCCCAGAGAAAAAAAGTTTTTTTTGTGGGAAAAAGAAGTTATCCCCCCGTGCCAAAGTTATTTCCTCCCTTGCCTGACCTTCTCTTTTTAAAACTTGGAGCAGATAGTTTTGTGAGATGTGTGAGTTACCAACCCCCCCCCCCACTCCATCACCAAAGTTATCAACACCGGGGTACATAAGTTATCAGGTCTGCGAT
>NC_041389.1:45236688-45244099 GCF_002162155.2 Triticum dicoccoides
GCATAAGTTATTAGGTCTGTGTTGTGTGAGTTACCATGCTATTCATACAAAAAGTTATTGAAGGTATGTTTACACTAGTTTTTTGGGGGTCAAAAGAGCTATCACGATATTTGTACATAAGCTACCAGGTCTACGATGTGTGAGTTACCATGCTATTGACACAAAAGCTATCGAGGGGATATTTCATCAACTCCCCCCCACCCCTTGTTGGCGAAGTTACCAAGATATGGTGCATAAGTTATCAGGTATATGATGTGTGAGTTACCATGCTATTCACACAAAAAGTTTGTCAACTCTCCCCCTTCCCTTTGGTCGTCAAACTTATCAGGACAGGGGTACATAAGTTATCGGGCCTGCAATGTATGAGTTATCATACTATTCACAGAAAAAATTACCGGGAGATATTTAATCAACTCCTCAAAGAAAAAAGAAAAAGAAAGCAACAGGGAATGGTCAAATTGTATGATGTGCATTCTTTTGCACAACAAAAATAGTCCAGCTGACCTAATTAGTGTGTGTTTCCCATTACTTGCTTGACATGGGTTCAAATCCCATATCCAACATCATTTTTATTTTTGACTAAAAATGTAACCAAGGTGTGCTAAATAGAACTAGCATCCAAAAAAATGACAGATCCAATCCAGATAAAAAATCACGACAGTCAATGCCATAGTCTCCGGATTCTTCCCACTAAATTTGCCATCAAGTTAGCAAATCGTTCACATTTTAAATCTTGAACAAAGAGCCACTATGCAATACATTCATAGTCTGGACGCTTTTGGCAACAACAAAGACTGGGTTAGTTGGTTACTGTGGTGGTGCACATGCAGGAGGTTGGGGGTTCGAATCCCGTCCTGGCCGCCCTTTCTTCCCTTTCTTTTTCTCGCGGAGTGGAGCGCTTGGATGAATCTCGACCGTGCGATGAGAATCGGACGAGGCGCGTGAATCATACGTGCCTGTCGCTAACGAACAGTCGGCGGATATTTAGCTTTGTCGTTTCATAAATATAGTAATGCGGCAATGAAGGGGTGCACATTTCAGATTGGTCTGTTATGTTTTAGTATATAAATGGAAAACTTAAACTGGCAAAAGGAGAAGAGAGTTGCAAGACAATTAAGTATTTAAGATTCTTTGAAGATTATTGAGAATAATTAGTTGCAGACAGAAGCGATGCTCTGCTTAACTGATGTAGGGTTCTTCGGTGATATGTCAACGCCTCCATGTCCCCCCTACCAACCAACTGACGCAGCGCAAATATTGGCGCCCCTGTCCCGTTGCTGCAATTTCCTCTCCGAAGATCTCCAGGTTCCTTGGGATTAGTTGTAAGCAACTTGTGATCTTGGTCTCTCACTAATGATACATATGTATACACACAGTGGCTTCTAGATGCATGCATGCGTCAGCGGCAACGTGGCAGGCTAGATTGATCTTTGCATGTGAGCTGCAATACTTGTAGATTTCGAAGATATGATGTTATATATGCATGCAAAACGGTGTAGGGTGCCTATGCTCCCTAATGAACAGTAAATTCAAAATAAATAATAAATATAATTTAAAGCATCTGATTATTTTTTTATATTCTTGATAGTGTAACAAGCATGCTTACAATTTTCATGTAAAACGGGATAGCAGTGCTTCATCGGTGAATAAAATTAAGTATAACATTTGAAGGTAACATTTGACATTTGACTTGTTTTTTTTTACATGTCAAAATGCTTAAGCTTTCCCTCAAAAAAAATTATGTAGCATTAAGGTGTGACAACGAACACATCTGTTTATTTTTTTCAAGAAAATAATTGAAATTTGCAAAATACATTTTTGGCGTGCAAGAGCATATGATTCCAAGAGCCGAATTGGATTTTCCGTGCAAAACATAGATTCGGAGAATCTCTGAGTGTTTTGTGTTATTTCTACAGGATCGGAACCATCAATCGTGTTCATAAACATTCAGCGCGGTTTCTCACATACTAAGGTTTTTGCAGTGTTACAGCTCTCTAGTAGTTCGTGGGGCCTCGTATTGTTATCATGTTAGACTATTTCCTGTCAGTGCTTTGTCGTGGCCACCGCGCCGTCCTCGGACCGCGCCGTAGGCTAGCTGTTAGTTTGTTGCGACCTCGCCGGGCGTCCGTGTCGTCACACCGGCCTTACCTGCTGTACGTTCGCCTCGCTGCTCCCTGTTCGAGCATGCTAATGCAATGGGCCCTAGTTTGTGTTATCCATGAGTAGTTTCTCTCTGCTGTGCTGGGCGAGAGGTCTGTGCAGTCGTGCCCGTAGATGGGGGTTGCGATCACTTGTGGAGCAGACTAGATGCAACGACATCCTGTGTGTTCAAGAAACGAAGCGCGAATCGATACCGACTGCCATGCTATTGGAGATCGCAGGTCCGCGTCTGGACGATTCGCTAGTCTTGCCTTCTCTGGGTACTCGAGGAGGCGTGCTGCTGGCATGGGACACCTTCTTCCAGCTGGGGCTGGTGGACATGTCGGACTACGCCATCACTGCGTCGGTTGTGCCATCGACCGAAGGGCCAGCATGGACGCTCACCACAGTCTACGGGCCGTCAGACGCCGCCGCCAGCACCAAGCCGCTGTTCTCCAGGACCTTGCTCGCATCCGCGGCCTTGTCTCCGGCCCCTGGCTGCTAATGGGCGACTTCAACCTTATCTACGAGGCTAGGGACAAGAGCAATTCGAAGCTAAACCTGCGGCTAATGGGCAGTTTCCGCGTTGCACTGAATAGTAGCGATCTCAAGGAGATCAAGCTGGGAGGCTGGCGTTTCACCTGGTCAAATGAACAAACAGCGCCCACTCTCGTCCGGCTGGACCGCACCTTTTGCTCGCCGGACTGGGATCTGCAGTTCAGCGCCGCGAGGCTGCAGGCCCTTGCCACGGCTATGTCTGACCATTGCCCGCTTTTGCTGACCTGTGAGCAATCCATGCCGTGCAAAGCCCGCTTTCGATTTGAGGCGTTTTGGCCGCACATCTCTGGGTTCAAGGAGGTGGTCGCTGCTGCATGGAACGCGCCCGGGGTGCAGGGCGGCACCATCGCTAGACTCGACGCCAAGCTCAAGAGAACGGCCAAGGCGCTCAGACTCTGGCACAAGCATCATATCGGGAACACTATGTTGCAGCTCTTGATGGCCCAGGACACGATGCTACTCCTCGACCAAGCTCAGGAGGAGCGGCAGCTCGAGCCCGAGGAGCTAGGGCTTCGCAAAGAGCTCAAGTCGCGGATTCTTGGCCTCGCGGTCATCGAGCGCATCAAAGCCCGGCAACACGCAAGAGTGAAGGACGTGTGTGCGGGCGATGCGAACACTAAGTTTTTCCATATCAAGGCTAATGCCTGTAGGAGGAAGAACTTCATAGCCTCCTTGGCATCGGGGAGCGGTCTGGCCACGGAGCAGAGCCACAAGGAGCAGATCGCAAGCGATCATTTTGATAACCTCATTGGTGAACCGGGCTCGCGACCACGGGGTTTAACTGGGAGGTGCTCGGGCTCCCTAAGCCTGACCTCGCCATGTTGGATGCGGAGTTCTCTTGCGATGAGATCGCGGCGGCCATTGCGGAGCTCCCGACTGATAGGGCGCCAGGCCCGGATGGCTTGTCCGGTGCTTTCTACAAAGCGGCTTCTGAGATCATCCTTGATGACCTGGTGCTCGCCTTCTAGCAGCTTCACAGTCTCAACCGGGCCGGTCTGCATCTGCTAAATAGGGTGCATGTCGTGCTGCTTCCCAAGCGCGATGGGGCCACGACGATGGCTGATTTCAGGCCTATCGGTCTTCTGCACAGTGTGGCAAAGCTTTTCACAAAGGTGCTTGCAATGCGGCTAGCCAAGCACATCGACCCGCTGATTTCCGCGGCGCAGAGTGCTTTCATCAAAGGCTGGTGTATTTAGGACAACTTCATCTTCGTGCAAGGGCTGGCGCGACACTTCCATAGGGCGCGACGGGCTGCTATCCTCCTCAAGTTGGACTTGCAAAGGCTTTCGACACGGTCTCTTGGCCGTACTTACTGGATATGTTGCGGGCGCGCGGTTTTGGCACGAAGTGGTGCAACTGGATTGCCGTGCTTCTTGCCACCAGCTCATCCTGGGTGATCATCAACGGCATTGCTAGGCATCTGATCCGGCATCTCAGAGGGCTCCGGCAGGGCGATCCGCTCTCACCCTTCTTGTTCATGCTTGCCATGGAGCCCCTGCAGCGGCTGCTGGACATGGCCGTCAGCGATGGGCTGCTGACCAAGCTGAAGGGCAGAATCCCGAGCTGCCGCGTTTCGATCTATGCCGATGACATTGCTATCTTCGTCAACCCCGTGCGGCAAGAGCTATGTGCCATCAAGCAAATCCTCCAAGCTTTTGGGCATGCCACGGGGCTGCGGGTCAACTTCGGCAAGAGCGTGGCCATACCGATCCGGCCGGAGCTGTTCGACGCTGACGACGTCATCCTCCCTCTGGGTGCCGCGCGCGCCCCCCTGCCGTGCCGTTTCCTGGGCATCCCGCTTTCATTGCACAGGGCCCGGAAAACCGACCTGCAGCCGCTGCTCGATAAAATTCTTGCCCGGTTGGCGGCATGGAAGTTCAAGCTCTTCACCATGGCCGGCCGGCTCGTTCTTCTGACCTCGGTCCTCTCTGCCTTGATCGTCTACTGGCTTTCGGTGCACCATTTGCCGGCCTGGATGCGCCGCCAGATTGACAAAATTAGACGAGCCTGGCTGTGGCGCGGCCAGGAGAGTTGTCAGGGTGGCCACTGCAAGGTCGCCTGGAGCAGGATTTGCCGGCCTAGAGACCTAGGTGGGTTCGGCATCATCGACCTAGACCGTTTTGGGGCGGCGCTGTGGCTAAGGTGGCTCTGGTGGGAGAAGACGGTTCGCTCCAAGCCTTGGGTGGGGCTGCTGGTGCCCTGCAACCACAGCGAACGGCTGCTGTTTGCGGCCTCCATGTCGGTAACCCTTGGGGATGGCCGGACGACCTCTTTCTGTATGGACAGTTGGTTGCAAGGCCAGGCACCCTGCGCCATCGCGCCGGAGATCTTCCGCCTCTCCAGGCGAAAGAATCGCACTGTGCACCAGGCGCTGACGGGCAACCGCTGGGTGGCTGACCTGGCCGGTAGAATTGCGAGCGAGCTGCTACCTTCCTTTGTCTCACTCTGGGTACGAATCAGCGAGATGGACATCTCTGAAACCGGCGATGACGTGATCTCTTGGAAGCTCGAGGCCTCAGGCACGTACTCGGCTCCTCGGCGTACCGGCTGCAATTTATAGGGTCGACCGTCGACCTCTTCGAATAATCACGAGTGGACATGCCACCACGCGCGGTCGGTATCCACACCGCATGCTGCCACGCGATTCGTGCAACTTTAATACTCTCTGGCCGTATAATGACTTCCCCTCCTCGTATAGCAATCGGTATAGCCGTGTATATGCAGCTGACACATGCAACGCATGTTCCACGAGGCAGCGCTGGATCAGAACATATTGAGTGTTTGTCAGTCTCAACGGCTACTTGTAGCACGCTCCTTCAGTTCTTTAAAACGTTCTGCTTGCTTATTTCAGCTGCCCAACTCATCTTCTTGCCCTCATAGGCTCACCGCAGTTGAGAAGCATGTGTTCCTCTCCACGAGCTACGTCATTTGGTTTGTTTCTGCCACAGATCAAAGCCTGGGTGGCATTTTTACAAGTGCGAACTCTGGTAGTTCATCATCCACCTTTTCTCCATCCATCTATATCGTTCTCTGGCCGACTAAATATTTGTTTTGCAGCATGGAGAATGCAGGTTCTGGCTGTGGGAATGAACAAGAAGTAGACCCTTCTCGTGGCTTACGAACTTTTTCATCCTGTGCATCGTGGTCATCGCCCTGTTCTTTGTCCACAGCAACTAAAGCTCAACCCCACTGCAAAAAGATGGTCACCATCGTCATTTTTTAGCACTGAACCCATTAAATGGTCTGATATCTAGTACTAGTATTTATTTCATGCACCATGTCCCTCCATGTATCTACTAGTGGGCTGTGCGTGTTCATGTACCGCGTATTCATTTCCGTTGGGCAGCTAACCATGCAAGTCTAATCTTAATCATCATGTGAAACACACCAAATCAGCAGGGAGTAGACCCACATAACGCATATGCCCCGTTCAAGCCACCCGATATAAATCTGATGCGCGGCCTTTAGTAATTTAATTGACAACCAAGGCATCGTAAATGCCTCTGACAGCCATCAAGCTACCCAGGAGGGATTAATGAACATACAGATGATGTCAAACCACCGCTCATGCGAAGGACAAGCAGAAGAAACAGATGAAGATGGGCTACATTACTCACACACACACACACACACACAGAGAGAGAGAGAGAGAGAGAGAGAGAGAGAGAGAGAGAGAGAGAGAGAGAGCAGGGTGATGATGCTTATGGACGGCTACATCACGATGTGTAAATACCACCCAGCTTACAGGTACCGGGCATTGCTAATGGACATCGCGGTATGCAGTGAGCACCCTGCTCCTGAACCCTCCACCAAAAAAGTCGACATGCTAAGGTACGAACAGGATGAATTGTTCGGTAATACCTAAATAAACAAAAGACGCATGATGAAATATAATGTCAAGATGCTAACCTGCGAGTCTCTGTTTCTGTTGAAGCCATGTACTCTTGTTCTGCTGCTTTTCCGCATGCCACAACTTGAAGACGAGCAGTACATAGCACGAGCGAGGCCGGCCCATACCCAGAGCAGTTATTGACCGACCCAACCTGTGTGCTCAGTCGCTATCGGACAAGGGAGTATTCATACAATGATAAATGACACCCGGCCCACTACTGCGAGGTATACCATGATGTATTCCGGTTGAACAGCAAATAACGTGTCAGGTATTGCGCAACGCCCTATATTAAGTAGTAATCGCAATGTGCACGTGGACGTCTGAGATTAAGGCATCGCGTGCCATCATGTCCCAAAAATTCACGCCCCGACCTCTTCCCCTATCATGAAGTCCATATGGCGAGCCTGGGCGCCGGCAAAGATCAAGCTCTTCTCTTGGCTTCTCTCCCTCAAACGGCTGCTCACGGCAGACCGTCTCATGGCCAGAGCATGGCCTAACTCCTATTTCTGCCCATTATGCTGGCGCAGCCTGGAAACAACGGATCACCTATTCAGGGAGTGTCCGTGGTCGTTGGCTCTGTGGGAGGCGGCGGCTAGTCGTTTCGACATCGCCTCTTTCCGTCCAAGTCACTGGAGGCCTTTCCGGGCAATGGACGACTGGTCAGAAGACCTTAGCTCGGGCTCAGCTAGCCCTAGGCGAGCACGTTCGATTGCTCTCCTCATCGTCTGGTCAATATGGCTCGAGAGGAACGGTCGCATCTTTAGGGAGGTAGGGCGGACGGTCGCGGTGGTGTTGGAGTGGGTCACAGATGAGCTAGCAACC
>NC_041389.1:45244257-45283636 GCF_002162155.2 Triticum dicoccoides
TCTGCTTCCTTTTTCTTTCCGCAGCCGTTCGGTTGCTTTTGTACAGACTAGCGCTATGTCGCTGCTTCTCCTCATAATGCAAACGCAGTTCACCTGCGCTTCATAAAAAAAAAGGTTTAAGACCATTTTGATAAACATTCGTCGTGGATTCAGTTTTTCTTTCGCTGGAGGCATCCAGTTGAACCAAAAGGTTGTGCAAGGAGATCCACTTGTGGATTATGCACTAGAATTGAAAACTAAGAACTCTAAGCTTGATCTCTTTAGCAAAAGGAACCCCTAACTAGCTACCTAGAGTGCTGAATTAAAGAATTAATGTACGCCACACTAGCTGGTTAGATCATATCTTCATCTTAGCATCTTTAGTCGATCAATATTGGGCACAGAAATCAAGTGATCTAGTTATGTCGTTGGCGCGACTTGGTATGTACTTTTTGGTTGCCATTTTCTTTGGCGGGGATACTTTTGGTTGGCGTTTAGGCGGACAAATTTGCAGCTTTGGTGCTAATTGATGTCGTTAATCACGCCAAGTCGAAGTTAGTTGAAGGGCCAATTAATTAAGTACACCTCTAGCTGCCGGTTTGTTTGACACTTGGAGTACTCTATAGAAAGACATTTTCTTGTCGTAGCGCACAACGGATGCTGCCAAATTGTGCTATTCCCTCCGTTTAGGTGAGTAAGTCATCTTAGATTGTACACCTTGGTCAAAGAGGAGGGAAAAACGAGAGACTTTAATGTTTATTTGCTAATTAATAACATTGCATGCAGTGAACTAACTACTGCATGTCGTGTTTGGTAGCCTCAAGTCATTAAAAACATGCACACCCCTCATCTCTCATTGGTTGATATGTCAAAAAACAAAAAACGAGGTAGAAGTTAATGTACCGCGCCTAAGTGTTTTGGGATTATTTGATTTTCGTAAGATGACTTACACACCTAGATGAAGGGAGTAGTACTTCTGGTGAATACAGGAGGACATATGACACGTTTCCTCAAAAAAGATATTATACTTAAATCATGAAACTTTTGTAAAGGGTTGTGAATTTGGCTTCCTTTGCCTCGTTTACCGATTCAAGAGGAGAATAATTAGTCAATGTTCTAGTAGTCTTCTTAATTGCATTCTATGGTAGTACTCCCTGTACAAACAAATATAAGAGTGTTTATATTACTAAAATAGTGATCTAAACGCTCTTATAATTTTTTACGGAGTGAGTAGCAATTTAAATCAAACTTCTATTGTTGTTTAACTCTCCGTGCCTTCTGCACAGTCGATTGAAGACAAATTTGTAAAGATTATGCAGCAGGTATTTATCAAGCTAGCTGCTCCCTCCTTTCCGGTTTATAGGACTCATAAAAAATTTGTTTTTCTGTTTTATAAGTATGAATTCTACTAGTATTACTTAGGGGGTGTTTGGTTAAAGGGACTAGATTAAAAAAAGTCTCTTTAAGTCCCTATGTAACCAAACAGGAGGGACTTGTTCTACAGGGACTAGAAAAAGACTTTACTGGAGGATATTTTTTCTTTAGTCTCTGGGACTAAAAAAAGTCTAGTCCCTTGCAACCAAACACCCCCTTACCATCACATGATTGGATTTCGAGGTGCATTAAATCACCCGACGGAAGCAGTATCAAGAGTAAACTCATCAATGCATGTAGAAGTTCATGGAAATTTAGTGGTCATGCATGCATTCATTGTAATTAATGCATCGGTAAACATTACTTTTTAAGAAAAATGAGTGTACTCTTGTGCAAACTACGAAGTTAATTCCACCACTCACCGTCTACCTTGGTTGGAGAGATTTTAAAACTAAACCTTTTAAACCGGAAAGGAGGAAGTACTCCATACTGTTTAATTTCTATGTAAGAAATCCAGCAGATTATTGAAGACCAAGTTGATTTAACATTTTTTATCCGTGGTTGATTAACATGACCACTCTCATTTTGAGTGGTGCCTAAGATGTACTCCCTCCGTCCGGGTTTATTAGGCCTAAAGACAACTTCTCTTAGACCAAGACACATAGTAATTTGCTCACATTAATTCTGTTATTCCACTCCCAATGCACTCTCTCACATGCATGCAGCCAATGAAAAAGCATGCATGAAGTGAATTAATTTTTCAACCATGACGCCGACAACAATGGCTTTCAATGCAACCAATGAAATGGTTGCATGCATGCACCTTTCCAAAACGGGGCCTTATAAAAGAGGACATGCTTGTGATGCTGAGAGGCCTAATAAACCCAAACGAAGGGAGTACTCCGTACTATTTAATTTCTGTGTAAAAATCTAGCAGAAGATTGAAGACCAAGTTGATTTAACATTTTTTTGCGTGGTTGATTAACATGACCACTCTCATTTTGGGCAGTGCCTAAGATGCATAATTAAGTCTGACCTGCACGACCAAAATAAGTAATTAATTATGCAGTGCAGGACTGCAGGTATTCATAATGGTTTGTTTGACAGTAGGATCTGCGTTGAAAAAGAATTTTATGAGACTAGGTCTCACAGGTTAGCAGGTGAGACCCATCTTGATGGATGACACGTGACATTCACAAATCACAAAGCATCTACCCCACCTTCCACCTGAAATCAGGGGGGAGAGATTATATGCTTTGTGATTTATGAATGCCACGTGTCATCCATCAGGGCGGGTCTCACCTGATTTATATGAGACCTGACCTCATATATTTTCTTTTCCATCTGCGTTGGGTAGTTTGAACGTCCTATTTCTGGTTAAAAAACAAGCGCACATACAAAACTATATCTGGGCCGTACGTGTCTGTAGCATTTGTAGGCGATGATTTATACTACAAGGTTGACCGCAGCCGCGGCCGAAAAACCGTACACCATCCAGTATGCATGCCCGTATAATTAGCTTATTATAGTACTATTAGGTATACTCCAGTGATTATGGGCAGAACGTGCGTCTGGGCCTACTGCCGCGGCACGTAAAATGTAACGAGTTTAATGGTCGTCTTTGTTTGGCACGCACCGGCACGCATGTTCCCCGGCTGGCTTTGCTAGCTCGCTGGGCCACTGAATTTGTTCCTGGTGCTGTTTAATATCTTTCTATTTTCCATAGCGCCTGACTAGTTAAATTTGCTGATAGGGCCAAAAGACCCGTGCTAGTTAATCGAGTACGTAGGGAAAATGATGGGAACAGGGAAGCAGGGAGACCAATTTTGATTCGAATCATCATCAAGGTTACATGCATGCATGTTTCTGCATGTCAGACGCTATGGAAAATAGTTAACTCTTCGGTTGCCTAATCTCGGCCATGTGTGATTCTGTTAAGAAAAATATAACAGTACAGTACACGAGTCACACTGCACCCAGTCAACCTCCACTCCCAAGATTTCGTCTGCCAACGGTAGAATCGCCATGTGAAGAAAATCTCATGCTTAAAGCTTGACCTTGCTGGCAATTGAATGTACTACAGTGCCTCGCAGCTCAGGTAACTTGACCTAAATTAATGCATGCCGATAGGTCATGCGTTAGATTACGTACGCACTGCTCCCTCCATTTCAATAAATAAAACACGGGCATCCCAAACATTAATTTTGACCATAAATTACACAAGAAAATATTAATAATTTGTGATAAAATATGACATCTGCAAGTTACACAGAAAGAATATTAATAATTTGTGATAAAATATGGGGTACCATTGTATTCATACTGAAAATAAATTTGCGATGGTGCGATTTTTAAGACACGAATATGTACATTCAAACCAATTAACGGTTAAAATTGAATTTTGAGAAACGTGCGTGCCTTATTCGTTGAAATAGAGAGTACCGACATAGGTACCAAACTCTTGACAAAATAATCACCATCTTAGGACAACAGCTAGTTTGCTTACATTGCAAGCGTCCCTCAATCGTCAACTGCCGGTCGATAATTGGTGGGCGTTCAACTGCACACTGTGCTTCTACACTTGCGAGGCTCCTGCTAAATGAAATTAGCTAGAGCTCCATCGACCCACAACCCCACATGGTCTACATATAAAAGAGGAACGGTCTTGTAGACTTCAAGGGTTGAGTAGATATTCTCTCTGTTTCTTTTTAGTCTGCATATAAAATTTGGTCAAACTCAAACTTTATAAAATTTGACCAACTTTGTAGAAAAAATATTAACATCTACAATATTAAAGTTATATGATATGATAATTTATTTAATGATGCATCTAACTATATTAATTTCATATTGTAAATCTTGATACTTTTTTTTTCTATGAACTCAGTGAAAGTTAACAAAGTTTGACTCTTGTATGTAGAATAAAAAGAAATGGATGGAATACTAGTCAAGGCCAGTGGGCTAGATTTTTGAGGTCTTGCCCAATAATTTGTACCTCAAGGATGTCTACAACGCCGCACTAGAATATATTTTTCTATCATTTGTATCATTGTCAATTACATCTTGTTAGCCCGTTTGCTTTTACACCTTGTTCTAAGGACAACATACTCCCTGTTCACCCACCAGCAATGATACACGTAGAAGAAAAGAAATTGTGGGGGAGGGGGCGGGATTCGCAAGAAAGAAGACTCAAGAATCTCGATCTGTTCCTGACAATTGTGATTGTCTGACCGGGGGCTCGTTGAAGCCGATCTTCACCTGCACATGTGTCCACAGCATTGTGATTGTGTGATGGATTAAATTCACAGTTATAATCAGGTCCTGGCCGTTCTAGAGAAGATGTTGGCTTCTGAAAATGAAACATGTGATCCAATTGATATCCAGTGCCACTGCTGGTGCAGATGATTGAAGGGTCAACACCCTATTTTGGCTGTGGTCGGAATCGGCTTCGACGAGCACGCGCAATAACACTTTTCATCGCACATAACTAGGATCGAGGTGCGTGCAACAATCTAATCGCACGTGGAGACCCATGTCGACACATGTGCAAAATGGTACGCCGAGAATAACCTTGTGCATGGTTGGCTAGCGAAGCTCATGTGTGATGCATGAGTGGCCATATCCCCCTAGGCCACGGTTCATTGTAAAGCACATCACACAATGTTACCTTGTATCCCCCAAGAGGGCAGGGAAGGGGAGGGGTTTCCCTTTTCCTCACCTCCAGGGTAGCAACCTTTTTCCTAAGGGCATTCTCCAAAGCCGGCCCTCAAAATGTCCAAACTGTTAGGATCAAGATGTACGGGCGCACTTTGCTATCCAATGTGGACTCGTATTTGTCCGCGGACGCGTCTGAAAGATCGTGGATGTCGCCTAGACCGGGGGGGGGGGTGAATAGGCTTTAAAATAATTACGGTTTATGCTTGAACAAATGCGGAATAAAACTACCGTTTAATTTGTCACGAACAAAACTTAAAACAACTAGGCTCACCTATGTGTACCAACAACTTATGCTAGGCAAGATAAACAACTAGGTGATAGCAAGATATATAACATGAAACACTATGGCTATCACAAAGTAAAGTGCATAAGTGAAGGGCTCGGGTAAGAGATAACTGAAGCACGTGGAGACGATAATGTATCCCGAAGTTCACACCTTGCGGATGCTAATCTCCGTTTGGAGCGGTGTGGAGGCACAATGCTCCCCAAGAAGCCAGTAGGGCCACCGTAATCTTCTCACGCCCTCGCACAATGCAAGATGTCGCGATTCCACTAAGGGACCCTTGAGGGCGGTCACCGAACCCGTACAAATGGCAACCCTTGGGGGCGGTCACCGAACCCGTACATTTTGGCAAACCTTGGGGGTGGTCACCGGTACCCATCAAATTGCTCGGGGCGATCTCCACAACCTAATTAGAGACCCGGACGCTTGCCCGGAGCTTTGCACCACAGTGATTGAGCTCCGGACACCACCAATCGTCTAGGGTGCCCAAGCACCCAAGAGGTACAAGCTCTAGGGTACCAAGCACCCAAGAGTTATAAGCTTCTCAACTTGTAACTTCCATGTATCACCATGGAGAAGTCAAACGGATGCAACTAATCCAATGGCAACGGCATACGGTGCCCAAGTCCCTCACTCTCAAATACCAACAAAGCAACAAACCTATGGAGGGAAAGGAGAGGAAGAACACCAAGAACTCCAAGATCTAGATCCAAGGGGTTCCCCTCACATAGAGGAGAAAGTGATTGGTGGAAGTGTGGATCTAGATTTGCTCTCTCTTTCCCCCCCAAAACTAGCAAGAATCCATGGAGGGATTGAGAGAAAGAAAGCTCGAAGAAGGTCAACAATGGGGGAAGAACACGAGCTCAAGAGATAAGGTTCATTGTGGCAGAAGACCCCCTTTTATAGGCACCCTCGAATCCAACCGTTATGCACTCAGGTCGCGCACAAGCGGTACTACCGCTCGGAGGAGCGTACGACACGAGTTGTAGTTCCGCGAGAGAGGTAGTACCGCTCTGGGGAGAGGTAGTACCGCCCGGAGAGGTAGTACTGCTTACCGCTTATAAGCGGTAGTACTACTGCTCGGGTGGAGAGGTAGTACTGCTTACCGCTTATAAGAGGTACTACCGCGAAACCCGACACGAAAAAATGCATCCCCGGAAGCAGCGGTACTACACACGACACAGGGCCGCGGTACTGCCGCTTATAAGTGGTACTACCACTCGAGAGTGCAGTACTACCGCTTGAGGCTTTCAGGAACACAACAGAGAAAACAGAGGATGCAATAAAGCCTAAACTGCCACAACTTCTGCAAATAAACTCCAAATTGGGAAACAATAAGCTTGTTGCATAGAGGAAGCCAAGTAGCACCAAAACAACTTGTTGGTTATAGTAAGAAAAGGCAGGGGAGGTATGCCTAAGATATATAGAAGTGAAGCCTCCAACAGAGAAGAACCGACATAACCTCCAACATCGAAAACATCATAGAAGATGCATGTGAACTCCGTTTTCGATGAACTTGATCTTGTCAATAAGATGACCATAAGCTCTAAAACTCACAAAGAGAAACACCAAACAATAACCAAGAAATATGATGCAAGGATGCAATGGTTTGAGCTCTCTATGAACAATACGATCAAGCCAGTAACTTGAGAGCCCCCCTTGATAGTACAACAATCAATCCTGTAACCCAGTCTCCCAACTACCACCATGAGACCAGTAAAATGAAAAACCCATCAAGGGCAAACCTTTTCCTTGCACATAGTCCACTTGAGCTAGGTGATGACAATCTTGACTCCCTCAAGTTGGACCACCTTTCTTGATTGTGTTGGCTCGATGAAGACTAGTTGAGTGCTCCCCATACTCTACTATGGGTGAGCCACTCTTTGGCACACCTTCACAAGTCCATTGTCACCACAATGGACATCAAGCTTCAAGCTCTTGATCTCTTCGTGATGCTCCACTTGAACTTGCACACCGCAATCTTGATGACGATCACCACTTGATGTCATCCTCTCCATGGGTTGTATGATATCATCCTCATGAAGCAAGCCCATGGAAACATACCTAACCCCACATAGAACTCTCACGTAGACCATGAGTACCGTTGCTACTCCAAAGACTCCATATGACTCCACCTGCAACTTGTAGTCCCTTCTTTTCTTGACCACGGTCAACACTCGAGCAAAATTAAGTTCCTTGTTACTATAGCTTGTGCTCCCAACTTCCAGAGTACCCGTCCAATGCCATCACACATTGATCATTGATCCGCGTGAAAGTGAACAAATCATATATTGGGTGTCACACATAAGAGTTATGTGAACTCAACATCACCGCTCCTTTGACTGTGTGTCTGAAAATTGAAAGAATTTCACCGTTGCTTGTAGTCATCCCGAGTCAAATTCGCAGTTGTCTCACCACATGTATGACCATCAGAGCCCTAGCCCGTCTCCATGTTCCGTGCATACCGCACACCTCGCCGCTATTACTGCGTCGAGCCTCCGCTGTCCTGGTCAAGTCTCAAGGGTCGCGAACCCACACCATTCAACCCCCACTACAGAGTACCATCGGTCATCACCGACCAATGATGAGTTTCACGCTTCCATCAGACCAGTGGGCTCTAGTCTGAATTATGTGTCCCTCGCTTTTCCCGCTGAATAGGCTTCGACTCTCTGTGCACTTACGCCGTAGCCCCTCAATCAGCATCGAGTGAAGTCATCTAGACTCCAGCTCCACCTTCAACATGCCTCCTAGGTAGATGACCAGTCAACCCTAGCGCCCTGTTGACTTCAAGCTCCGTGTGTACATCACCTTGAATCAACTTCGCGGCATAGCCTTGTTGAAGCCACATAGGCCCTCACGCCTATGTCACGTGTTTCCACGCCCCAAAAGTCGGTCACCATCAGCATCACGCTCCTATGTCGTTGTCACCGATCCCACCATCGTATTTTGTACCAACCGACTTGCGTCGATCCTGTCAGAATGTCCAGTCCGACCCAGCCGACCTTATCTGGCTGCATGACACGCTCAAGGCTCCCAAATAATCTTCCGTGAATTTCCATCAATCACATGATAATTCCATCTAAGCTGACATGACTTCCTGCAACGCCTTCAAGCATCCCTATGAAGGAAATATGCCCTAGAGGCAATAATAAAGTTGTTATTTTGTATTTCCTTATATCATGATAAATGTTTATTATTCATGCTTGAATTGTATTAATCAGAAACTTGATACATGCGTGAATACATAGAAAAAACACCGTGTCCCTAGTATGCCTCTACTAGACTAGCTCGTTGATCAAATATGGTTAAATTTCCTAGCCATGGACATGAGTTGTCATTTTATGAACGGGATCACATCATTAGTGGAATGATGTGATGGACAAGACCCATCTGTTAGCTTAGCATAATGATCATTTAGCTTTATTGCTACTGCTTTTTTCATGTCAAATACATATTCCTCAGACTATGAGATTATGCAACTCCCGGACACCGGAGGAATACCTTGTGTGCTATCAAACATCACAACGTAACTGGGTGATTATAAAGATGCTCTACAGGTATCTCCGAAGGTGTTTGTTGGGTTGTCATAGATCAAGATTAGGATTTGTCACTCTGACTACCGGAGAGGTATCTCTGAGCCCTCTCGATAATGCACATCATATGAAGCCGTGCAAGCAATATGACTAATGAGTTAGTTGCGGGATGATGCATTATGGAATGAGTACAGAGGCTTGTCGGTAACGAGATTGAACTAGGTATGAAGATACCGACGATCGAATCTCGGGCAAGTAACATACGGATGACAAAGGGAATAACGTATGTTGACATTACGGTTCGATCGATAAAGATCTTGGTAGAATATGTGGGAATCAATATGAGCATCCAGGTTCCGCTATTGGTTATTGACCAAAGAAGTGTCTTGGTCATGTCTACATAGTTCTCAAACCCATAGGGTCCGCACGCTTAACGTTCGATGACGATATGTATTATATGAGTTATGTGTTTTGGTGACCGAAGGTTGTTTGGAGTCCCGGATGGGATCACGGACATGATGAGGAATCTCGAAATAGTCGAGAGGTAAAGATTTATATATTGGACGATGGTTGATGTCTACTACGCAACCTTCTTCTTGTAGACGTTGTTGGGCCTCCAAGTGCAGAGGTTTGTAGGACAGTAGCAAATTTCCCTCAAGTGGATGACGTAAGGTTTATCAATTCGTGGGAGGCGTAGGATGAAGATGGTCTCTCTCAAACAACCCTGCAACCAAATAACAAAGAGTCTCTTGTGTCCCCAACACACCCAATACAATGGTAAATTGTATAGGTGCACTAGTTCGGCGAAAAGATGGTGATACAAGTGCAATATGGATGGTAGATATAGGTTTTTGTAATCTGAAAATATAAAAACAGCAAGGTAACTAATGATAATAGTGAGCATAAACGGTATTGCAATGCTAGGAAACAAGGCCCAAGGTTCATACTTTCACTAGTGCAAGTTCTCTCAACAATAATAACATAATTAGATCATATAGCAATCCCTCAACATGCAACAAAGAGTCACTCCAAAGTCACTAATAGCGGAGAACAAGCGAAGAGATTATGGTAGGGTACGAAACCACCTCAAAGTTATCCTTTCTGATCGATCTATTCAAGAGTCAGCAGTAAAATAACACGAAGCTATTCTTTCCGTTCAATCTATCATAGAGTTCGTACTAGAATAACACCTTAAGACACAAATCAACCAAAACCCTAATGTCACCTAGATACTCCATTATCACCTCAAGTATCTGTGGGCATGATTATACGATATGCATCACAAAATCTCATATTCATCTATTCAACCAATACAAAGTACTTCAAAGAGTGCCCCAAAGTTTCTACCGGAGAGTCAAGACAAAAACGTGTGCCAACCCCTATGCATATATTCATTGAGCACGCAAGTTGATCACCAAAACATACATCAAGTAGATCACGTGAATATCCCATTGTCACCACAGATAAGCACATGCAAGACATACATCAAGAGTTCCCAAATCCTTAAAGACTCAATCCGATAAGATAACTTCAAAGGGAAAACTCAATCCATTACAAGAGAATAGAGGGGGAGAAAGATTACAAGATCCAACTATAATAGCAAAGCTCGCGATACATCAAGATCGTATCACCTCAAGAACACGAGAGAGAGAGAGAGAGAGATCAAACACATAGCTACTGGTACATACCCTCAGCCCCACTACTCCCACCTCGTCATGGAGAGCGCCGGGATGATGAAGATGGCCACCGGTGAGGGATCCCCCTCCAGTAGGGTGCCGAAACAGGGTCCCGATTGGTTTTTGGTGGCTACAGAGGCTTGCGGCGGTGGAACTCCCGATCTATTATGCTCCTCGATGTTTTTAGGGTATATGGACATATATAGGCAAAAGAAGTCGGTCAGGGGAGCCACGAGGGGCCCACGATGGTGGAGGCACGCCCAGGGAGGTAGGGCGCGCCTCCCTGCCTTGTGGCTTCCTCCTTGCTTCCCTGACGTAAACTCCAAGTCTCCTGGATTGCTTCCGTTCCCAAAATAACTCTCTCGAAGGTTTCTTTCCGTTTGGACTCCGTTTTATATTCCTTTTCTTCAAAACACTAAAATAGGCAAAAAACAACAATTTGGGCTGGGCCTCCGGTTAGTAGGTTAGTCCCAAAAATGATATAAAAGTGTAAAGTAAAGCCCATAAACATCCAAAACGGATAATATAATAGCATGGAACAATCCAAAATTATAGATACGTTGGAGACGTATCAAGCATCCCCAAGCTTAATTCCTTCTCGTCCTCGAGTAGGTAAATGATAAAAACAGAATTTTGATGTGGAATGCTACCTAGCATAATTCTTAATGTAATTTTCTTTATTGTAGCATGAATGTTCAGATCCAAATGATTCAAAATAAAAGTTCATATTGACATAAGAAATAGTAATACTTCAAGCATACTAACAAAGGAATCATGTATTCTCAAAATATCATGGCATTAGAAGGTTCATCCCTACAAAATCATATAGTTTGGTCATGCTCCATTTTTGTCACACAAGAATGCTCTCATCTTGCACACCCCAGATGACAAGCCAAGCAATTGTTTCATACTTTAGCAATCTCAAACTTTTTTCAACTTTCACGCAATGCATGAGCGTGAGCCATGGATATAGCACTATGGGTGGAATAGAATATGATGATGGAGGTTGTGTGGAGAAGACAAAAAAGGAGAAAGTCTCACATTGACGAGTGAGGGAGTCCCGGATTAGGGGGTTTCTGGATGACCGGACTATAACCGTTGGCCGGACTCATGGACTATGAAGATACAAGATTGAAGACTTCGTCCCATGTCCGGATGGGACTTTCCTTGGCGTGGAAGGCAAGCTTGGCGATATGGATATGTAGCTCTCCTCCCATTGTAACCGACTCTGTGTAACCCTATCCCTCTCCAGTGTCTATATAAACTGGAGGGTTTTAGTCCGTAGGAAAAACAACAATCATACCATAGGCTAGCTTCTAGGGTTTAGCCTCTCTGATCTCGTGGTAGATCTACTCTTCTACTACCCATATGATCAATATTAATCAAGCAGGAGTAGGGTTTTACCTCCATCGAGAGGGCCCGAACCTGGGTAAAAACATCGTGTCCCTTGTCTCCTGTTACCATCCGCCTAGACGCACAGTTTGGGACCCCCTACCTTAGATCTGCCGGTTTTGACACCAACATTGGTGCTTTCATTGAGAGTTCCTCTGTGTCGTCATCTTTAGGCCCGATGGCTCCTCCGATCATCAACAACGATGCGGTCCAGGGTGAGACTTTTCTCCCCGGACAGATCTTCGTATTCGGCGGCTTTGCACCACGGGCCAATTTGCTTGGCCATCTGGAGCAGATCGAAAGCTACGCCCCTGGCCATCAGGTCAGATTTGGAAATTTGAACTACACGGCTGACATTCACAGAGACTTGATCTTCGCCAGATTCAGGCCACAGCCGAGCGCGCCGCACTGTCATGATGGGCATGATCTAACTCTGCCGCCGAACAGTGCCCAGGAGGCCGCCCCAATGTTCACTCTGACCCTTTGCTCGGAGCCGACTGCGCCAATCGAGGATGGGTGGCTGGACACCGCCTCGGGGGCTGCAATCTCTACGGCGATCGGCCGCGCCCTGTCCTTTGCGAAGCACATGACTCCAAGGTGCCGGACTCCTTTCCGGACTCCAAACCTTCCGTGCCCCTGCCGATCGAACCCGATTGGGCGCCGATCATGGAGTTCGCCGCCACGGACATCTTTCAGCACTCGCCCTTCGGCGACATTCTGAATTCACTAAAGTCTCTCTCTTTATCAGGAGAGCCCTGGCCGGACTATGGTCAGCGAGGATGGGATGCGGATGATGAAGAAATTCAAAACCCACCCACCACCCACTTCGTAGCCACTATCGATGATTTAACCGACATGCTCGACTTCGACTCCGAAAACATCGACGGTATGGACGACGATGCAGGAGACGAACAGGAATCAACGCCTATAGGGCACTGGACAACCACCTCATCTCACGATGTATACATGGTGGACACACCTAAAAGAAACGACGACGAGGAACAAAGGGACGCAACGAGGGATCGTTCCCTCGAAAAGCAAGCAAAGCGGCGGCGTTAGCGCCGTGCCAAACCCCACCTCGACAGAGACCCAGCCACAGAGCAGGGCGAACCGGCGGATGATGAACATGCCATCGAGCAACCGTCCGAACAGGGCAACTCGGGTAAACAAACCAAACAACCCGTTCCCGGTGAAGATAATAGTCCGGACGACCTCACGCCGGACAAGTTGCTGGAGCAGAAGAACCTCCACAAAAGTCTCGTCGCCACTGCGCGTAGCCTGAAAAAGCAGAAGCGAAAGCTCAAAATAGCGGAAGATGCACTAAGAATTAGATGGGGTAAAGTACTCAACACCGCAGACAAGTACGGTGACAGTCGCCACACAAAGAGCTATCCGAAGCGGAAATTACTGCCGGAATTTGATGAGGAGGCCTTAGAGCCCCCGCAATCAAAAAATAAAGAAGACACCCAGTCAGATAAACAACCCCATGGCCAACATAGAGCGGCAAAGGGCGCCGCACTCAAGCCGGCACGCGATCCGCACAAGGATTCGCATCAAAAAGAAGGCCCAGCCAGATCTATCTACAGGCCAAGAAAGCAAGCTCTAGTAAGCAATGCAACGCAATAAGTATCCGAACATCACGGCACACCCAAATACAGGGGTGCCGCACACCCCCTATGTTTTACCGATGAGGTGCTGGACGATGAATTTCCAGCGGGATTCAAGCCCGTAAACATAGAGGCATACGACAGAACAACAGACCCTGGAGTCTGGATTGAGGACTATATCCTCCACATACACATGGCTAGAGGAGATGACCTCCACGCCATAAAATACTTACCCCTCATGTTCAAAGGGCCAGCCCGGCATTGGCTTAAAAGCCTTCCCGAAAACACCATCGGAAGTTGGGAAGAGCTCGAGGATGCTTTTCGGGAAAATTTTCAAGGGACCTATGTCCGACCTCCGGATGCAGACGATCTAAGTCACATAACTCAACAACCCGGAGAGTCAGCCCGGAAACTCTGGAACAGAGATCTTACTAAAAAGAACGAGATAGTCGACTGTCCAGATGCCGAAGCCTTAGCAGATTTCAAACACAGCGTTCGAGACGAATGGCTCGCCAGACACCTCGGCCAAGAAAAGCCAAGAACAATGGCCGCATTAACAAGCCTCATGACCCGCTTTAGCGCAGGAGAGGATAGCTGGTTGGCAAGAAGCAGCACCAGCGACCCAAGAACATCCGAAGTTCGAGATGGAAACGGGAAACCGCGACATAGCAAGGACCAGCGCCGGACTAAGGGAAACAGCCCGAAGAGCATGGCAGTCAACGCTGGATTCAAAAGCTCTCGGCAGAATCAGAAAAAGCTACCCCTCAAGGATAACAGAGACGAGCTATCTAACCTAAACAAAATCTTGGACAAAATATGCCAAATCCACAGTACTCCCGGGAAGCCTGCAAACCATACCCACAAACATTGTTGGGTCTTCAAGCAATCCGGCAAACTCAACGCCGAACACAAGGGGCTCGACATACCAAGCGAGGACGATGACGAACCCCACAAGCAGAGCACCGGAGAACAAAATAAGTTCCCACAAGAAGTTAAAACAGTAAACTCACTTCACGTGACAAAAGGGAAAAACAGAGTGGTGCCTATAGAGATACGCGCCATACGGCCTATCCCAGAGGAGTACCGCCACTGGTTGTTACAACCAATCACCTTCGACCATCAGGATTACTCTAGAAGTATCCGGAACGCAGGCTGGACTACCTTGGTATTAGATCCGATAATTGACGGACTCCACTTTACACAAGTCCTAATGAACGGCGGCAGTGATCTAAACCTGCTATACCAGGACACAATCCGCAAAATGGGGATAAACCAACAAAAAATCGCCATGGCAACACTTCCTTTCAAGGGGTAACGCCAGGCCCAGATACCCATTGTACGGGTTGTCTCCTGCTAGAAGTTGTGTTCGGCTTCCCCGACAACTTCCGCCACGAAAAGCTAACCTTTCACATCACCCCATTTACAAGTAGCTATCAAGCACTACTGGGACGCGAAGCTTTCGCCCGCTTTAACGCAATACCGCATTATGCATCCCTTACGCTTAAAATGCCCGATCCGCGAGGCATCATCTCATTAAAGGGAAATATCGAGAGTTCCTCGAGCGTGGAAGACTGTGCGGCTGCCTTGATAGCCACACACTAAACCAGCTTTACTAGTCAAAGCACCTAAATAGGTCGTTCAGACCCCAGACATGGCTAGATGAGTCCGGCGTAAACATACAAAGGCTTATTAGCCGCATACCCCCATACAAGGGGCTCCGCGCGTATACAACAAGAGACAATAAAGCTCAATTCTACCCATTCTCCGAACTATACTTTGTTTATTTAATATAACATAGATTTTTGCACGATTGTTTTCAACTAAGTTCCTCTCTTTTATAGATGAACACCGTGCTACACCCGTCCAGGATACGGCACAACGGAGACACAGGCGCAGACGTGCAGTAGGGACCCATTCCAAGGATTCTTTTCAGATTAAGACCCTGCGTAAACCTTTTTTACTGTCTCTTGTTGATAACATCCCCTGGTTTCTTTTCATAACCGAGGAGGAGGCTGGCGTCTTGGCATGTGGCCACGTCAGAATTTTGCGCGTACCTGGACACCAGGGGCTTCTTACCAAGGGCGTTGTTCTGCCTGTTTTCATAAAGACCGAATACCTTAGGGAGTGTTCGGCGTGGCGAGTTTGGCCTTATATGCATCAGCTTCGAATCATGTCTTTGGTCAAATGTTGGGTTTGCCCGGCTCCTGTGTTTTGCTGCCTTACGTTCCGCTCTATCGGCTAAGGCGGCACCAGGAGAACTACTGCGATTGTGCCCCGGTTCGGCCAGGCGAGCACCTCAGTAGAGAAAGCCGAAAACTGACTGTCATGATATAGCGTGAGACTGTTCAACCACTCGATGACACACCGGAATCTTTAGGATTCCTCTGCATTAACGAAGGGCCGTTTCTCGGCCAGGCACACACGCGCCCCGAATTCGGGTGAGCACGGTGCCCCTAGGGGCTATATAGTAGCCCCACTGTCAAACTCCTATGGCTAAGTGAAAGTGATAAAGCATTATAGTCCGGTTGCCTCGTTCGCTGCGCTACCACCTCCTTAATAGGACCAAGACGTTGGATCAAGTTTTAAAATGCGCCTTCTGCGAACACCCCCGCATTATATGCGTGGGGGCTGAAGCCGAAGACTGCCATATTTCAGGTTATATACACATATACATTAACGGCCGCACAGGAGGTATTCTAATTCTTGAAAGCACAAGTATAAAAATCTTCTATATTCCATCGAAACATTTTTTTACAATAATACATGTTATTCGAACATAACATCCTTCGAGCACTGCGTCTCTATTAAACGAGCGCCCTGCAGAACTTCCTGAAAATAGTGCTCAACAGGTACTCGGCTCCTGTGCGTCCAAATCTTGGGATGCAACAGCAGTGGCCGTCATCACCGCCCAGTATGTCCTGACACGGGCAAGAGCCATCTGCGCACCCTCTATGCACGCTGACCTCTTCATTGCATTAATATGCGGCACCACATCGAGGAACTGCTGCACCAAGCTAAACTAACTCTTCGGCTCGGGCCTTTTCGGCCACAGA
The DNA here is from genome assembly GCF_002162155.2 of Triticum dicoccoides. Taxonomy (NCBI): domain Eukaryota; kingdom Viridiplantae; phylum Streptophyta; class Magnoliopsida; order Poales; family Poaceae; genus Triticum; species Triticum dicoccoides. Next base: position 45,260,872 of record NC_041389.1, read on the forward strand.
TGACTCACGACATGCTTCATGGCGAGTCCGGATAACCTATTCAGCTCCGCCCATGCGGCCAAACGATTGAATACTGAAAGTGGGCGCTCTGGATTGTGGAACTGCGACCAAAAAAGCTTTTCCACTTCGTGGTCATTTTGATCGCAGAAGTGTTCGGCCGCGTCCGCGGCACTCGCCGCCAAGTCCAGGTAAGTGTTCACCGCACTCCACTTCCGGTCCAACGGAGCATATTTAGGATCCCCGAACTTCATCCGCAGCATATAGGGCTTTCCAGCTGTGATATCTCCGGCCTGACGTAGCTCCTCCTTCATAGCTCTCATCGCAGAGCGAGTATCCTTGGCGTCGGTAGTGACCTTCTCTAGGTCCTTCTGTGCCACCCGATCTTCTTTTTCAAGAAGCTTGCAGCGGTCGGCAGCATTGTTCAACTTTACAGCCATCTCGGCCATTTCCTTCTTGCTTTGGCAGTGAGCAGCCTGTTCGGCTTTCAGCTCTTCAGCCGCCTTTAAGGCAGCTGCATCACTTTTCCTGGCCTGCTCCTTGGCTCGGGCAAGTTCCGCCCAAAGGTTCTCCATGGCAGCGGCACCATCTGCATCAAGCACACATGTTGTAAGGTACGGGCATCAAGCTCCTCTTACCAGGTGTCTTCAGAGAAATTACATACCTTGTGCCTCGTCCAGCCGCCTGTTGACAAACACGATGTCGGCATCTGCCACATCAAGTTGCCGCTTTAGTTCGGCAAATTCATCAATCTGGCTAGCCACCGGACACTTGGCCACCTACATAGGAAAGGCGACATATCATACCTGGGATTACGATCCTCGGCACGCCGTCATTTTTGACAACACACCGAGTCTCAGGGGCTACTATCTATACATGGCACATTTTATATATGCGGATCTGTCAAAAGGTACATCATTTCGCGTACCTCAAAACCTGTCAGTAAACTCCTGACGGCCCTGTACAACCCGCTCTCCATGGAAGAAACCCTTCTAATCACCATATCCATCAACGCACGGTGTTCTTCTGAGATAGACGCTCGCCCAAGCATAACCTTCAGCTCCTCCGACCGTGCACCGGATGGTGCCGGACTTGTCCGATGGCCTTTTTCGAAGGCCGGACACGGAGGGCCTTGGGGTGCCCTATGACTGTCTTCCGGCCCTGCCGGATTTGGAGAAACCCTCTGTGACGACACCTCGGGGTCGTCTGCCTTGCAAAGCGGTACGACAGGAGGAGGCGTTCCACTCTCCATCATCTCCGGACGAAGATCCCCTGAAGATGAGCTCTGCTGAGAAGGGATGAGATCCGAACTACAAGGTAAAACTTCGGTTATCTTCCTCAGAATTAAAATCAGGATGTCTCTCATTTTAAAACCCCCCTCTTTACTTACGGCTCGGTGGAGAGCTGATCCCATTGGGGGCGCAGTGCGACCGGGGCACCCCCCGGCGTCGGACCCTCTGACAAAGATTTCTTCCCCCGCTTTCAGGCCATGGCCTCCGGGTCTTCAGAGGCGGTCCTTTTCTTCCCCTGGATAGAGGAATTCTCGATTCCTCCATTCCTGACAGCCTCCTTCGGGGAGGCGATAGCTTCCTTGTTCCCCTCTTTGCCTTCTTCCAAAGGCGCCACCTCCAGCATCCTGGTTAACACGGGATCCGGCGTAGCCTCAGGGAGGGGGGCCAGACACCTGATTAGCTTTGCCTTCGCTATCCACTCCTGTTTAAGGGACAACTCTTTTAAAGGGCAATTTTATGATAAATATACGGATGGCGTGTCCGGGTACAGGGCTACTTACTTGAGTACGGACACATTGCTTGTGATCCAAAGAACAATTTGTACATCTCCATGGGCGTCACGCCCATAAAATGTTGGAGGGCTCGCGGTCCTTCCGGATTAAACTGCCACAGGCGGAGGGGGCGGCGTTTGCAGGGCAGGATGCGGCGAATCAACATAACCTGCGTCACTACGGCCAGATTGATATCTCTTTCTAGGAGATCTCAAATGCGGCCCTGCAACAAGGGCACGTCCTTGGACGACCCCCAGTTAAGCCCTTTATTGACCCATGATGCTAGCTGCGGTGGGGGACCCGAGCGAAAGGCAAGTGGTGCCACCCATTTGGTGCCCCTGGGAGCTGTGATATAAAACCACTCTCGTTGCCATAAGCTGAACTCCTCTTGAAAAGAGCCCTCGGGCCATGGAGCGTCGGCATTCTTTCTTATAACAGCACCTCCGCACTCTGCGTGCTGCCCCTCGATCATCTTCAACTCTACTTTGAAGGTCTTAAGCCACAATCTGAAGTGAGGAGTAATACAGAGGAAGGCCTCGCACACGACAATGAATGAAGAGATATGGAGGATGGACTCCGGAGCTAAGTCGTGAAATTCTAGCCCATAATAAAACATGAGCCCCCTCACGAAGGGGTCAATTGGGAAGCCTAGCCCCCGAAGGAAGTGAGACGCGAACACCATGCTCTCACCAGGCTTGGGAGTGGGAATGACCTTCCCTTGAGCAGACAGCCTATGCGAGATTTCGCCGGTTAGATACCTGGCATCTCTTAACTTTAACATGTCTTCTTCCGTAATGGAGGAAGGCATCCACCGGCCTTGAAGGTCGAAGCCGGACATCGTCGAAGGTCCGAAGCGCCTGAATCTAGAGCTTTGGGTGTTGGAACTCAAGGCGAGAGGCGGATTTGATTGAAGATTGAGAGAAAGGAGTCGAGCCTTGGTCTCTTTATAAAGAGGTTGAATACCAAGAGCCCTCCCCGTGACCATTTGGGACTCGCCTTCGATCGAGGAGACATACCAACAGGCACGATTGGGTTACCCACGCCCGTATTGATGAGAATCCCAGAATAAGGGGACACGATCTCTGCTTTGACAAGACGTGCCAAGAAAACCGCCTCGCTAAATGCGCTGAGGAGGGACAGTAAAACGATTCAAATGAAGGCTTGGCCGTGGCATGATGTCACGCTGCAGAATACGTCAGCAGATTAGATTTGTACAAATACTATTCTCTCTACGGTGGTATGTGAAACTTATTTTGCAGAGCCGGACACTATCCTTGTGTTCAAAATCTTCTATGAAGTATTCGGAGAAGGAACCCGCCTTGCAATGCCAAAGACAATCTGCGCGCCGGACTCGTCGTCATTGAAGCCTGGTTCAGGGGCTACTGAGGGAGTCCCGGATTAGGGGGTGTTCGGATGACCGGACTATAACCGTTGGCCGGACTCCTGGACTATGAAGATACAAGATTGAAGACTTCGTCCCGTGTCCGGATGGGACTTTCCTTGGCGTGGAAGGCAAGCTTGGCGATAGGTATATGTAGATCTCCTCCCATTGTAACCGACTCTGTGTAACCCTAGCCCTCTCCGGTGTCTATATAAACCGGAGGGTTTTAGTCCATAGGAAAAACAACAATCATACCATAGGCTAGCTTCTAGGGTTTAGCCTCTCTGATCTCGTGGTAGATCTACTCTTCTACTACCCATATCATCAATATTAATCAAGCAGGATTAGGGTTTTACCTCCATCGAGAGGGCCCGAACCTGGGTAAAAACATCGTGTCCCTTGTCTCCTGTTACCATCCGCCTAGACGCACAGTTCGGGACCCCCTACCCGAGATCTGCCGGTTTTGACACCGACGACGAGGATAATCAACTGGCTATGGAGATGCCCATCAATTGATGTCAACATGAGGAGTAGGGATTGCCATGCAACTGATGCACTAGAGCTATAAATGTATGAAAGCTCAACAAAAGAAACTAAGTGGATGTGCATCCAACTTGCTTGCTCACGAAGACCTAGGACATTTTGAGGAAGCCCATCGTTGGAATATACAAGCCAAGTTCTATAATGAAATATTCCCACTAGTATATGAAAATGACAACAAATGAGACTCTCTATATGAAGAACATGGTGCTACTTTGAAGCACAAGTGTGGAAAAGGATAGTAACATTGTCCCCCTTTTTATTTTCCTTTTTTTGGGCCTTTCCTTTTTTATTTGGCCTTTTTTGGCCTTTTTTTAATTTGGCCTTTCTCTTTTTTTATGAGGGACAATGCTCTAATAATGATGATCATCACACTTCTATCTATTTACAACTCATGAGTTACAACTCAAAACTAGAACAAGATATGACTCTATATGAATGCCTCCGGCGGTGTACCGGGATGGGCAATGAATCAAGAGTGACATGTATGAAAAATTATGCAAGGTGGCTTTGCCACAAATACGATGTCAATTACGTGATCATGCAAGGCAATATGACAATAATGATGTGTGTCATGATAAACGGAACGGTGGAAAGTTGCATGGCAATATATCTCGGAATGACTATGGAAATGCCATAATAGGTAGGTATGGTGGCTGTTTTGAGGAAGATATAAGGAGGTTTATGTGTGATAGAGCGTATCGTATTGATGACCCACAAGTATAGGGGATCTATCGTAGTCCTTTCGATATGTAAGAGTGTCGAACCCAACGAGGAGTAGAAGGAAATGATAAGCGGTTTTCAGCAAGGTATTCTCTGCAAGTACTGAAATAAGTGGTAACATATAGTTTTGTGATAAGATAAATTGTAACGAGCAACAAGTAACAAAAGTAAATAAAGTGCAGCAAGGTGGCCCAATCCTTTTTGTAGCAAAGGACAAGCCTGGACAAACTCTTATAATAGGAAAAGCGCTCCTGAGGACACATGGGAATATCGTCAAGCTAGTTTTCATCACGCTCATATGATTCGCGTTCGGTACTTTGATAATTTGATATGTGGGTGGACCGGTGCTTGGGTACTGCCCTTACTTGGAAAAGCATCCCACTTATGATTAACCTCTATTGCAAGCATCCGCAACTACAACAAAAGTATTAAGGTAAACCTAACCATAGCATGAAACATGTGGATCCAAATCAGCCCCTTACGAAGCAACGCATAAACTAGGGTTTAAGCTTCTGTCACTCTAGCAACCCATCATCTAGTTATTACTTCCCAATGCCTTCCTCTAGGAAAAAATAATGGTGAAGTGTTATGTAGTCGACGTTCACATAACACCACTAGAGACTAGACAACATACATCTCATCAAAATTTCGAACGAATACCACATTCACATGACTACTAATAGCAAGACTTCTCCCTTGTCCTCAGGAACGAACGTAACTACTCACAAAGCATATTCATGTTCATAATCAGAGGGGTAATAATGTGCATATAGGATCTGAACATATGATCTTCCACCAAATAAACCAACTAGCATCAACTACAAGGAGTAATCAACACTACTAGCAAACTACTAGCACCAATCCCGGACTTGGAGACAAGAATTGGATACAAGAGATGAACTAGGGTTTGGAGATGAGATGGTGCTGGTGAAGATGTTGATGGAGATTGCCCTCTCCCGATGAGAGGAGCGTTGGTGATGACGATGGTGATGATTTCCCCCTCCCGGAGGGAAGTGTCCCCGGCAGAAAAGCTCCGCCAGAGCCCTAGATTGGTTCCGCCAAGGTTCCGCCTCGTGGCGGCGGAGTCTCGTCCCGAAAGGTTCTCCTGATTTTTTTCTCATCGAAAGACTTCATATAGGAGAAGATGGGCGTCGAAGAGCCACCAGGGGGCCCACGAGGTAGGGGGCGCGCCCAAGGGGGGGCGCCCCCCACCCTCGTGAGCAGGGTGTGGCCCCCTGGCCTTCATCTTTGGCGATGATTTTTCTTTATTTATTTCAAGGTATTCCGTGGAGTTTCAGGACTTTTGGAGTTGCGCAGAATAGTCCTTCAATATTTGCTCCTTTTCCAGCCCAGAATTCCAACTGCCGGCATTCTCCCTCTTCATGTAAACCTTGTAAAATAAGAGAGAATAGCCATAAGTATTGTGACATAACGTGAAATAACAGCCCATAATGCAATAAATATTGACATAAAAGCATGATGCGAAATGGACGTATCAACTCCCCCAAGCTTAGACCTCGCTTGTCCTCAAGCGAAAAGCCGATAACAATAAATATGTCCTCATGTTTAGAGGTAGAGGCGTCGATAAAAATAAAATATGGACATGAAGGCATCATGATTATTTCATAACATCAACATAAATAGATTTTGTCATATGATTACTCATGTGCAAGTAGTGATCTATTCACAAAGCCAAAGCATGAATCAGAAACATTATTGGGCACTAAAAATTATAATCTTAGTCATTGAAGCAATTGCAATTTATCATAACATCGGAAAGAGTCTATGTCAGAGCTTTAAAGCATGTCCACATACTTAACTATCATTTAGTCCTTCATAATTGCGAGCACTCACGCGATACTTGCGGTTACGGAGTTTTAATTGGACACAGAGAAAGATAGGGGCTTATAGTTTTTGCCCCACAACCTTTTACCTCAAGGGTAATGTCAACAATAACAATTCATTCCACCCACATCCAATTAGATATGTATATCATACTCTTTCTAACATGTTGAGCTTGCCAAAGGATAAAATGAAAAAGGAATGGTGAGGATCACCGTGACTCTTGTAAGGTAGAGGATAATAATAAAAGATAGGCCCTTCGTAGAGGGAAGCAGAGGTTGTCATGCGCATTTAGGGTTGATGCACAAAATCATAATGCAAAAGAACGTCACTTTATATTGCCCCTTGTATGTGAACCTTTATTATGCAGTCCGTCGCTTTTATTGCGTCCACAACAAGTTCGTACAAAGCTTATTTCTCTACATTAATAAATCATGCATATTTAGAGAGCAATTTTTATTGCTTGCACCGATGACAACTTACTTGAAGGATCTTACTCAATCCATAGGTAGATATGGTGGACTCTCATGGCAAAACTGGTTTAAGGGTGTTTGGAAGCACAAGTAGTATTTCTACTTGGTGCTAAGAATTTGGCTAGCATGAGGGGGAAAGGCAAGCTCAACACGGTAGAGGATCCATGACAACATACTTTATCTCGAATGTAAGAAAACATAACTCATTATGCTGTCTTCCTTGTCCAACCTCAACTCTTTAGCATGTCATATTTTAATGAGTGCTCCCAACCATAAAAGATGTCAATGATAATATATCTATATGTGAAACCTCTCTTTCCTTATTACTTCCTATTAATTGCAACGATGACCAAAGCTATATTTGCTAACTCCCAACAACTTTAAATCATCATACTCTCTCTATGTGAAGTCATTACTTTCAATAAGATCAATATGAACTCTTTGATTCTTTTTATTCTTTTTCTTCTAATCACCCAAGATCATGGCAAAATACTCAAGCCCTTGACTCAACACTAAACTTTATTATATAGCTCACGAACTCGATTACAAAGAAGGATCATAAAGCAAAACTCAAAACTAGATCATGCCATGAATTTAGTCTACTAAATCACGATACTACTAATAGGATCGAACTAAGAAAAACTATAAAGATAGGAGTTGTGATGGTGATACGATACCAGGGCACCTCCCCCAAGCTTGGCAGTTGCCAAGGGGAGTGCCCATACCCATGTGATTATTTCTCCCTCTTTGTTGTTGGCGGTGAAGGTATTGTTGATGGTGCGGGCTTGTCATCCAACTTCCACGGCATATGCTCTCCATCATAGAAGGATGATCGATTCTCCGGAATCCTCAAATCTGCAGCCAAACTCATCCTTTTGAATCTATATTCATACTCGCAGTTTTGATTTTGCAGATCATAAATTTGGCCTTGGAGGTGCTTGATCTTCTCTTGTAGCTTAAAGATGGCCTCCTCGGTGTTCTTGGCATCCGGCTCGTAGTTGTTGGTGAACTCCGAGAGCATCTTGTGGCTAGCGTTGATTCCATGCTCCACCATCCCCTGACACTTGAAAACTTGTTGCTCCATTGCCTCGAGCCTCGACTCCACACTTCCGGTTCCCTTTGGTCCCTCAACATCACGGATGTGCAGCAACCCATCACGCATCTCAATGGTTTGAGGGTGCCGCAACACCTCCGCGAGGTAAGGATTAATCACCGTCTCGAGGAACTTGTCCTTGGAAGCACTTGGGGTCGTCATGATGATCTAGACCTGTCAGAGAAACAGCTCGAAACAAGAACAGAGAATATTTGCGTGATATGGTGGTCAAAACTTTCGGGAGTATATATAATGAATTTTTACCGACCAAAATACATATCGTGCAAGGAAATGGAGTCCGGAGGGCACACGAGGTGCTCATGAGGTAGGGGGGCACGCCCAGGGGGGTAGGGCGCGCCCTCCACCCTCGTGGAGGCCTCGTGTCCTCCCCGGACTGCTATTTATTTTTCTATTTTTCTAAATATTCCAAAATGGAGAAATATTGCCTGAAAAATTGTTTTGGAGTCGGTTTACTTACCATACCACATACCTATTCCTTTTCGGAGTCTGGAACGTTCTGGTAAGTGTCCTTTATGTACTCCTCCGGGGTCACGGTTTATATTAGTTTCAACATTTATAGGATTACCTGAGATATAGTGTTTGGTCCTTTGACCGTTTACCACCTTCGGATTTGTGCCTGCGAAGTTGTTAATTTTTATGGCACCGGAACGATAGACCTCCTCGATAACGTAGGGACCTTCCCATTTAGAGAGAAGTTTTCCTGCAAAAAATCTTAAACGAGAGTTGTATAGCAATACATAATCACCTACATTAAACTCACGCTTTTGTATCCTTTTGTCATGCCATCTTTTAACTTTTTCTTTAAACAACTTGGCATTTTCATACGCTTGGGCTCACCATTCATCAAGTGAGCTAATATCAAATAACCTCTTCTCACCGGCAAGTTTGAAATCATAGTTGATCTCTTTAATGGCCCAGTATGCCTTATGTTCTAATTCGAGAGGTAAGTGACAAGCTTTTCCATAGACCATTTTATACGGAGACATACCCATAGGATTTTTATATGCAGTTCTATAGGCTCATAATGCATCATCAAGTTTCTTGGACCAATTCTTTCTAGACCTATTGACAGTCTTTTGCAAATTAATTTGAGCTCCCTATTGCTCAATTCTACTTGACCACTAGACTGAGGGTGATAAGGAGATGCAATCCTATGATTAACGTTGTATTTAGCAAGCATCTTATGGAAAGCACCATGAATAAAGTGTGAACCACCATCAGTCATTAAATATCTAGGGACTCCGAACCTCGGAAAAATAACTTCCTTAAGCATTTTAATAGAAGTGTTGTGATCAGCACTACTAGTTGGAATAGATTCTACCCACTTAGTAACGTAATCAACATCAACTAAAATATGTGTGTAACCATTAGAGGTAGGAAAAGGTCCCATATAATCAAAGCCCCAAACATCAAATGGCTCAATAACAAGTGAATAATTCATAGGCATTTCTTGACGTCTACTGATATTACCAATTCTTTGACATTCATCGCAAGACAAAACGAACTTACGGGCATCCTTGAAGAGAGTAGGCCAATAAAAACCGGACTGCAATACCTTATGTGCAGTTCTATCTCCAGCATGATGTCCTCCATAAGCTTCGGAGTGACACTTGCGTAGGATCTGTTTCTGTTCATGCTCAGGTACATAACGTCTAATGACACCATCTACTCCTTCTTTATAAAGATGTGGGTCATCCCAAAAGTAATGTCGCAAGTCATAGAAAAACTTTTTCTTTTGCTGGTATGTGAAGCTAAGCGGTATAAATTTAGCAACAATATAATTAGCATAATCAGCATACCATGGAGTGCTACGAGAAGTACTTATGACATTTAATTGCTCATCAGGAAAGCTATCATTAATAGGTAGTGGGTCATCAAGAACATTCTCTAGCCTAGACAAGTTGTCTGCAACGGGGTTCTCAGCTCCCTTTCTATCAACATTATGCAAATCAAATTCTTGAAGAAGGAGAACCCATCTAATAAGTCTAGGTTTTGCATCCTTCTTTGCCATAAGATATTTAATAGAAGCATGATCAGTGTGAATAGTAACTTTGGAATCAACAATATAAGGTCTAAACTTATCACAAGCAAACACCACTACTAAAAATTCCTTTTCGGTAGTAGCATAATTTGTTTGAGCACTATCCAGAGTCTTACTAGCATAATGGATAACATTTAATTTCTTATCAACTCTCTGACCTAGAACAGAACCTACATCATAATCACTAGCATCACACATAATTTCAAAGGGTAAATTCCAATCAGGTGGCTGAACAACAGGTGCAGAGACTAGTGCTTTCTTAAGTATTTCAAATGCTTCTACACAATCATTATCAAAGACAAATGGTACATCTTTTTGTAATAAATTAGTCAGAGGCCAAGAGATTTTTGAGAAGTCCTTAATGAACCTCCTATAAAATCCGGCGTGACCAAGGAAACTTCTTATAGCTTTGATGTCCTTTGGACATGGCATCTTTTCAATAGCATCAACCTTGGCTTTATCAACTTCAATACCTCTTTTCAGAAACTTTGTGCCCCAAGAAAATACCTTCATTAACCATAAAGTGGCACTTTTCCCAATTCAAGACAAGATTAGTTTCTTCACATCTCTGCAAAACTCGATCAAGATTGCTTAAGCAATCATCAAAAGAGGAACCATAGACGGAAAAGTCATCCATGAAAACCTCACAAATCTTTTCACAAAGTCAGAGAATATAGCCACCATGCATCTTTGAAAGGTAGCAGGTGCATTACATAAACCAAAAGGCATACGTCTATAAGCAAAAGTACCAAAAGGGCATGTAAAAGTAGTCTTTGATTGATCTTTAGCTGACACATGTATTTGAGAGAAACCAGAATAACCATCTAGAAAGCAATAATGTGTATGTTTGCATAGTCTCTCTAGCATTTGATCAATAAAAGGTAAGGGGTAATGATCTTTCTTAGTAGCCTTATTTAACTTACGGAAATCAATTACCATCCTATAACCTATGATAATTCTTTGAGGGATCAATTCATCTTTATCATTAGGGACAACAGTAATACCTCCCTTCTTAGGGACATAATGGACAGGACTTACCCACTGACTATCAGCAACGGGATAAATTATACCTCCCTCCAGAAGCTTGAGTATTTCTTTTCTTACCACTTATTTCATTTTAGGATTCAAACATCGTTGAGGATCACAAACTGGTTTGGCATCAGCTTCCAAATTTATTTTATGTTGACATAGAGTGGGACTAATGCCCTTAAGATCATCCAGAGTATATCCAATAGCAGCACGGTGCTTCTTCAAAGTTTTCAATAATCTTTCTTCTTCATGCTCTGAAAGGTTAGCGCTAATAATGACATGATATATTTTATTTTCATCAAGATAAGCATGTTTAAGATTATCAGGCAACGGTTTAAGCTCAAAAACGGGATCGCCCTTGGGTGGAGGGGGATCCCCTAAGATTTCAATAGGCAAATTGTCTTGCAGAATAGGTTCCTATTTAAAGAATACTTCATCTATTTCCCTTCTTTCATTCATGAACATATAATTTTCATGATCTAGCAAATACTGTTCTAAAGGATCACTAGGAGGTACAGCAATAGAAGCAAGACCAATAATTTCATCCTTACTAGGCAATTCTTCCTCACGATGTTGTTTACTAAATTTAGAGAAATTAAACTCATGAACCATATCATCCAAGCCAATAGTAACAACATTCTTTTCGCAGTCTATCTTAGCATTAACAGTACTCAAGAAGGGTCTACCAAATATAATGGGACAAAATCTATCTTGTGGAGAACCAAGAACAAGAAAATCAGCGGGATATTTGGTTTTCCCACACAAGACTTCAACATCTCTAACAATTCCCATTGGAGATATAGTATCTCTATGTGCAAGTTTAATTGTAACATCAATTTCTTCTAACTCAGCAGGTGCAATCTCATGCATAATTTCTTTGTATAAGTTAAAGGGTATAACACTAGCACCAACACCCGTATCACATAAGCCATGATAACAATGATCTCCTATTTTAACAGAAATAATAGGCACGCCTACCACAGGTCTATGTTTATCTCTATCACAGGGTTTAGCAATTCTAGCAGTTTCACCAGTGAATTGAATAACATGCCCATCAATATTATCCGACAAGAGATCTTTAACAATAGCAATATTGGGTTCTACTTTGACTTGCTCAGGAGGTGTATAAGTCCTAATATTGCTTTTACGAACAACAGTTGAAGCTTTAGCACGATCCTTCATTCTAACAGGGAAAGGAGGTTTCTCAACATAAGAAGTAGGAATAACAGGATCATTGTAAGTGACAATCTTTTCTTCAACTTTAATAGGTGCAGCTACTTTTACTTCTATGGGAGGATGATATTTAAACCACTTCTCCTTGGGGAGATCAACATAAGTAGCAAAAGATTCACAGAAAGAAGCTACTATCTCAGAGTCAAGTCCATATTTAGTGCTAAACTTACAGAAAACATCGGTATCCATAAAAGATTTAACACAATCAAACTTGGGTGTCATACCTGACTCCTTACCTTCGTCGAGGTCCCAATCTTCAGAGTTGTGTTTAATTCAATCCAATAGATTCCATCCAAATTCAATAGACTTCATCATAAAAGAGCCAGCACAAGAAGTATCGAGCATGGTGCGATTATTATCAGAAAGCCGAGCATAAAATTCTGGAGAATTGTCAATTTTGAGAGCTCATGATTGGGGCATGAATATAACATTGATTTAAGCCTCCCCCAAGCTTGAGCGATTCTTTCTCCTTCGCGAGGCCAAAAACTATATATATATAATTGCGATCACGATGAACAAGATGCATAGGGTAATACTTTTGGTGAAATTCCAATTTCACTCTTTTATAGTTCCATGATCTCGTATCATCACATAGCCTATACCATGTCAATGCGTGTCCCTCCAAAGATAAAGGGAAAGCCTTCTTCTTAGCAACATCATCAGGTATACCTGCAAGCTTAAATAGTCCACAAATATCATCCACAAAGCATAGATGTTCGTCAGGATGCTTTGTTCCATCTCCTGCGAAAGTGTTAGCTAGCAGTTTTTCCATCATACCCGAAGGAATCTGAAAAGCAGTTTCATCTTGAATAGATTCAGTAGGTTCAGTGGGTTGAGGAGCAACTCTTGGCTCAACCGGACGGGGTGAAGATACCCTGAACAGGCCCCTCAAACAATTACTTTCCATAGTAACAAGTGACAGAAAATTTCAGCACACTATAATAAATTTTTCCTTACCAAATTCCACCTACCAAAGGCGCTTCACTCCCCGGCAACGGCGCCAGAAAAGAGTCTTGATGACCCACAAGTATAGGGGATCTATCATAGTCCTTTCGATAAGTAAGAGTGTCGAATCCAATGAGGAGCAGAAGGAAATGATAAGCGGTTTTCAGCAAGGTATTCTCTGCAAGTACTGAAATAAGTGGTAACAGATAGTTTTGTGATAAGATAAATTGTAACGAGCAACAAGTAACAAAAGTAAATAAAGTGCAGCAAGGTGGCCCAATCCTTTTTGTAGCAAAGGACAAGCCTGGACAAACTCTTATATAGGAAAAGCGCTCCCGAGGACACATGGGAATATCGTCAAGCTAGTTTTCATCACGCTCATATGATTCGCATTCGGTACTTTGATAATTTGATATGTGGGTGGACCGGTGCTTGGGTACTGCCCTTACTTGGACAAGCATCCCACTTATGATTAACCTCTACTGCAAGCATCCGCAACTACAACAAAAGTATTAAGGTAAACCTAACCATAGCATGAAACATGTGGATCCAAATCAGCCCCTTACGAAGCAACGCATAAACTAGGGTATAAGCTTCTGTCAGTCTAGCAACCCATCATCTACTTATTACTTCCCAATGCCTTCCTCTAGGCCCAAATAATGGTGAAGTGTTATGTAGTCGACATTCACATAACACCACTAGAGGCTAGACAACATACATCTCATCAAAATATCGAACGAATACCAAATTCACATGACTACTAATAGCAAGACTTCTCCCTTGTCCTCGGGAACAAACGTAACTACTCACAAAGCATATTCATGTTAATAATCAGAGGGGTAATAATGTGCATATAGGATCTGAACATATGATCTTCCACCAAATAAACCAACTAGCATCAACTACAAGGAGTAATCAACACTACTAGCAAACTACTAGCACCAATCCCGGACTTGGAGACAAGAATTGGATACAAGAGATGAACTAGGGTTTGGAGATGAGATGGTGCTGGTGAAGATGTTGATGGAGATTGCCCTCTCCCGATGAGAGGACCATTGGTGATGACGATGGTGATGATTTCCCCCTCCCGGAGGGAAGTGTCCCCGGCAGAAAAGCTCCACCAGAGCCCTAGATTGGTTTCGCCAAGGTTCCGCCTCGTGGAGGCGGAGTCTCGTCCCGAAAGGTTCTCCTGATTTTTTTCTCATCGAAAGACTTCATATAGGAGAAGATGGGCGTCGGAGAGCCACCAGGGGGCCCACGAGGTAGGGGGCGCGCCCAGGGGGGGCCAACCCTCGTGAGCAGGGTGTGGGCCCCCTGGCCTTCATCTTTGGCGACGATTTTTCTTTATTTATTTCAAGGTATTCCATGGAGTTTCAGGACTTTTGGAGTTGCGCAGAATAGTCCTTCAATATTTGCTCCTTTTCCAGCCCAGAATTCCAGCTGTCGGCATTCTCCCTCTTCATGTAAACCTTGTAAAATAAGAGAGAGTAGCCATAAGTATCATGACATAACGTGAAATAACATCCCATAATGCAATAAATATTGACATAAAAGCATGATGCAAAATGGACATGTCACGTATCACGGGGTTTGGATGCACCGACGAAGTTTTCACCAATTATCAAGGTGAGAAAGGGCAATGCACGGTACAAAAGAGGCTAGCAATGATGGAAAGGTAAGAGTGCGTATAATCCATGGACTCAACATTAGTCATAAAGAACTCATATACTTATTGCAAGAATCTACAAGTCATCAAAAACCAAGCACTACGCGCATGCTCCTAGGGGGATAGATTGGTAGGAAAAGACCATCGCTCGTCCCCGACCGCCACTTATAAGGATGAATATCTAAGAACACCTCATATTTCAAATTTGTTACACAACGGTTACCATACGTGCATGCTACGGGACTTGCTAACTTCAACACAAGTATTCTTTAAATTCACAGTTATCCAACTAGCATGACTCTAATATTACCACCTCCATATCTCAAAACAATTATCAAGTATCAAATTGATCATAGCATCCAATTTACTTCCATGATAGTTTTTATTATACCCATCTTGGATGCCCATCATTCTAGGACCAATTTTATAACCATAGCAAATACCCTGTTGTTCTAAAAAGACTCTCAAAATATTATAAGTGAAGCATGAGAGTTCATCTATTTCTTCAAAATAAAACCACCGCCATGATCTAAAAAGATATAAGTGAAGCACTAGAGCAAATGACAAACTACTTCAAAAGATATAAGTAAAGATCAATGAGTAGTCGAATAATTGTGCAACTATGTGAAGACCCTATAACATTTAATAATTTCAGATCTTGATATTTTATTCAAACAGCAAGCAAATCCTAACAAAAGAAAATGACGCTCCAAGCAAAACTCATATCATGTGGTGAATAAAAATATAGCTCCAAGTAAAGTTACCGATGAACAAAGACGAAAGATGGGATGCCATCCGGGGCATCCCCAAGCTTAGGCTCTTGGTTGTCCTTGAATATTACCTTGTGGTTCCTTGGGCATCCCCAAGCTTAGGCTCTTGCCACTCCTTATTCCATAGTCCATCGGATCTTTACCCAAAACTTGAAAACTTCACAACATAAAACTCAACACAAAACTCGTAAGCTCCGTTAGTATAAGAAAATAAAACACCATTTAGGTACTGTTGTGAACTCATTCTAAATTAATATTGGTGTAATATCTACTGTATTCCAATTTCTCTATGGTTCATACCCTCCGATACTACTCATAGATTCATCAAAATAAGCAAACACATAGAAAACAGAATCTGTCAAAAACAGAACAATCTGTAGTAATCTGTATCATACGTATACTTCTGGAACTCCAAAAATTCTGAAATAAATTGGTGGACCTGAGGAATTTTTCAATTAATCATCTTAAAAAAGAATCAACCTGAAAATACTCTTCAGTAAAAAATGACAGCTAATATAGTGAGCGCAAAAGTTTCTGTTTTTTACAGCAAGATCACAAAACTTCACCCAAGTCTTCCCAAAGGTTCTACTTGGCACAAATACTAATTAAAACATAAAACCACATATAACCATAGGCTAGATGAATTATTTATTACTAAAAAAGAACAAAAGCAAAGGACAAAATAAAATTGGGTTGCCTCCCAACAAGCGCTATCGTTTAACGCCCCTAGCTAGGCATGATAATTTCAATGACGCTCACATAAAAGATAAGAATTGAAACATAAAGAGAGCATCATGAAACACATGGAAAGAACATTTAAGTCTAACCCACTTCCTATTCATAGGGATTTTGTGAGCAAACAGCTTATGGGAACAATAACCAACTAGCATAGGAAGGTAAAACAAGCATAGCTTCAAGATTTTCAACACATAGAGAGGAAACTTGATATTATTGCAATTCCTACAAACATATGTTCCTCCCTCATAATAATTTTAAGTAGCATCATGAATGAATTCAACCATATAACCAGAACCTAAAGCATTCTTTTCATGATCTACAAGCATACAAAATTTACTACTCTCCACATAAGCAAATGAATTCTCATCAATAGTAGTGGGAGCAAACTCAACAAAACAAATATCATGTGAAGCATAATCCAATGGAAAACTAAAATCATGATGACAAGTTTCATGGTTATCATTATTACTTATAGCATACGTATCATCACAATAATAATCATAAATAGGAGGCATGTTGTCATCATAATAAATTTGCTCATCAAAACTTGGGGGACAAAAAATATCATATTCATCAAACATAGCATCCCCAAGCTTGTGGCTTTACATATCATTAGCATCATGGGTATTCAAAGAATTCATACTAACAACATTGCAATCATGCTCATCATTCACATATTTTATGCCAAGCATTCTACGTAATTCTTCTTCTAGTACTTGAGCACATCTTTCCTTCCTATCATTTTCACAAAAGACATTAAAAAGATGAAGCATATGAGGCACCCTTAATTCCATTTTTTTGTAGTTTTCTTTTATAGACTAAACTAGTGATAAAAGTAGAAACAGAAAGATTCGATTGCAAGATCTAAAGATATACCTTCAAGCACTCACCTCCCCGGCAACGGCGCCAGAAAAGAGCTTGATGTCTACTACGCAACCTTCTTCTTGTAGACATTTTTGGGCCTCCAAGTAAAGAGGTTTGTAGGACAGTAGCAAATTTCCCTCAAGTGGATGACCTAAGGTTTATCAATCCGTGGGAGGCATAGGATGAAGCTGGTCTCTCTCAAACAACCCTGCAACCAAATAATAATGGTAAATCGTATAGGTGCACTAGTTCGGCGAAGAGATGGTGATACAAGTGCAATATGGATGGTAGATATAGGTTTTTGTAATCTGAAAATATAAAAACAGCAAGGTAACTAATGATAGAAGTGAGCATAAACGGTATTGCAATGCTAGGAAACAAGGCCCAAGGTTCATACTTTCACTAGTGCAAGTTCTCTCAACAATAATAACATAATTAGATCATATAACAATCCCTCAACATGCAACAAAGAGTCACTCCAAAGTCACTAATAGCGGAGAACAAATGAAGAGATTATGGTAGCGTACGAAACCACCTCAAAGTTATCCTTTCTAATCGATCTATTCAAGAGTCCGTAGTAAAATAACGCGAAGCTATTCTTTCCGTTCGATCTATCATAGAGTTCGTACTAGAATAACACCTTAAGACACAAATCAACCAAAACCCTAATGTCACCTAGATACTCCATTGTCACCTCAAGTATCCGTGGGCATCATTATACAATATGCATCACACAATCTCAGATTCATCTATTCAACCAACACAAAGTACTTCAAAGTACCCAAAGTTTCTACCGGAGAGTCAAGATGAAAACATGTGCCAACCCCTATGCATAGATTCATTGAACCCGCAAGTTGGTCACCAAAACATACATCAAGTAGATCACGTGAATATCCCATTGTCACCACAGATAAGCACATGCAAGATATACATCAAGTGTTCTCAAATCCTTAAAGACTCAATCCGATAAGATAACTTCAAAGGGAAAAATCAATCAATTACAGGAGAATAGAGGGGGAGAAAGATTATAAGATCCAACTATAATAGCAAAGCTCGTGATACATCAAGATCGTATCACCTCGAGAACACGAGAGAGAGATCAAACACATAGCTACTGGTACATACCCTCAGCCCCGAGGGTGAACTACTCCCTCCTCATCATGGAGAGCGCTGGGATGATGAAGATGGCCACCGGTGAGGGATCCCCCTCCGGCAGGGTGCCGGAACAGGGTCCCGATTGGTTTTTGGTGGCTACAGAGGCTTGCGGCGGCGAAATTCCCGATCTATTATGATCCTCGATGATTTTAGGGTATATGGACATATATAGGCGAAAGAAGTCTGTCAGGGGAGCCACGAGGGGCCCACGAGGGTGGGGGGCACGCCCAGGGGGGTAGGACGCGCCTCCCTGACTCGTGGCTTCCTCGTTGCTTCCCTGACGTAAACCTGGATTGCTCCCGTTCCAAAAATAACTCTCCCGAAGGTTTCATTCTGTTTGGACTCCATTTTATATTCCTTTTTTTCGAAACACTGAAATAGGCAAAAAAAAGCAATTCGGGCTGGGCCTCCGGTTAGTAGGTTAGTCCCAAAAATGATATAAAAGTGTAAAGTAAAGCCCATAAACATCCAAAACGGATAATATAATAGCATGGAACAATGAAAAATTATAGATACGTTGGAGATGTATCAATAGTATTCAGACACCAGAATGGTTCCGGAGTGTTTCGGGTATTTATCGGAGTACTGAGGGGTTACCGGAACCTCCCGGGGGAAGTAATGGGCCATATGGGCCATTGGGGAGAGGAAAGGCAGCCCACAAGGGGGTGGCGCCCCTTCCCCCCATGGGGAGTCCGAATTGGACAAGGGGAGGGGGCGCGGCCCCCCTTTCCTTCTCCCTCTCCCTTTCCTTTTCCCCTTTCCCCCTCCAATAGAAGGAAGGGGGGCCGAATAGGACTAGGAGTCCAAGTGGGATTCCTCCCCACTTGGCGCGCCCTAGGCCGGCCTCCGACCCCCTCCTTTGTATATGGGGGGCAGGGGGCACCTCTAAACACATCAATTGTTCTTAGCAGTGTGCGGTTGAGGGAGTCCTGGATTAGCGGGTATCCGGACAGCCGGACTATATACATCGTCCGGACTATTGAAGCTTGAAGATACAAGACTCAATACTTTGGCCCGTGTCCGGATGGGACTCTCCTTTGCGTGGAGGACAAGCTCGGGGATCCGGATATTATATTTCCTTCCTTGTAACCGAGTCCATGTAAACCCTAGCCCTCTCCGGTGTCTATATAAACCGGAGTGGTTGGTCCTTAGAAGGCCAATCACAATTACAATCATACCAACATAGGCTAGCTTCTAGGGTTTAGCCTCTATGATCTCGTGGTAGATATACTCTTGTACTACTCATATCTTCAATAATAATCAAGCAGGAAGTAGGGTTTTACCTCCATCGAGAGGGCCCGAACTTGGGTAAACATTGTGTCCCTTGCTTCCTGTTACCATCAGCCTAGACGCACAGATCGGGACCGCCTACCTGAGATCCGCCGGTTTTGACAACGACATTGGTGCTTTCACTGAGAGTTCCTCTGTGTCATCGCTTCGAGGCTTGATGGCGCCTTCAATCGTTAACAACACAGTCCAGGGCGAGACTTTTCTCCCCCGAGAGATCTTTGTGTTCGGCGGCATCGCACTGCGGGCCAATTCGCTTGGCCATCTGGAGCAGATCGATAGCTACGCCCCCGGCCACCACGTTAGGTTCGGAAACCTGAACTACACGGCCGATATCCGCGGAGACTTGATCTTCGACGGAATCTGGCCTGTGCCACGAGCGCCGGACAATCACGATGAGCACGGCCTAGACCTGCTGTCGGACAATGCACGGGATATCACCCCTGCAGTGGCCCCGGGCCTAAATCCGGAGCAGGCTGTGTGGCCCAAGGATGGGTGGATGGAACCCGCTCCGCAGGCCGCACACTCATTGGCGGTAGAGCCGAACCCAGGCCTCACCCCTAGGGACGCCTGTGATTCCGGACCCCCGGACTCGTATCCGGTTGTAGGTTCTAGTCCGCGTGCTCCCGAGCCCGCCGAGCCTGGCTGGGCTCCGGTTATGGAGTTCACCGCTGCGGATATCTTCCAGCACTCGCCCATTGGCGACATGCTGAACTCATTAAAGTCTCTCTTGTTGTCAGGAGACTCTGGGCCAAACTATGTCCGGCTTGAGTGGGAAGCAGACGACGAAGGAATTCGCTGCCCACCCACCACCCACTTCATTGCCACGGTCGATGATTTAACCGACGTGCTTGACTTCTACTCCGAAGACATCGACGGTATGGACGGTGATGCAGGAGAATTATAGGAGCCACCGCTCACAGGGCGGTGGACGGCCACCTCCTCATACGATATATACATGGTTTACACTCCAAAGGAAACCAATGGCGACGAGGCAACGGAGGATAACTCTCAGGGAGAAAAGCAAAGCATGGGCGTCGTCGGCGCCGCTCCAAGCCCCGCCCCAGCAATATTGGCCCCGGAGATGAAAGCAATCCGGATGGTGCCGAAGATGAATACAACCCCGATCAGCCCGCCTTCGAGCAGGCCGAGTAGGAAGATGGGCAGGACAGCCCAGATGAACAGGCGACGGACGGGTATCTGGAGGAGGACAACTACATGCCCCCCCTCAGAAGATGAGATTAGCCTCGGCGACGACGAGTTCGGCGTGCCTGAGGACCCCGTGGAGCAGGAGCACTTCAAGCGCCGGCTTATTGCCACTGCGAGGAGCCTGAAGAAGAAGCAGTAGAAGCTTCAAGCTGATCATGACCTGCTCACAGATAGATGGACTGAAGTCCTGGCAGCCGAGGAATACGGACTCGAGCACCAAACGGCTGACCGGCCACCCTGTGGCCGGGATAAAACGGGATATCAGCCCGAATACCACCCCGCGCCCCCACGCCAATACACTACGACCCGGGGCAACAGGCAAGACCTGCAAGATATACTAGAAATCAAAGCAGGACAACCAAGATCGATCTACGGATTGCGGGGGCGCGCCCCAGTGCGCGACGATGATCATCACGCCGGATACACTATCAACAAGTCCGGCTGGGCCGAACACAGCAACCTAGACCAATTCGAACTGCATAGACACATAGCCTGGCAGAGAGGCGCCGCACACCCCGTCTGCTTCACTGACGAAGTGATGGATCATGATTTCTCAGAACGGTTCAAACCCGTAAACATCGAATCATACGATGGCACAACAGACCCGCAGTGTGGATAGAAGATTTCCTTCTCCACATTCACATGGCCCGCGGAGACGATCTACACGCCATCAAGTATCTTCCCCTTAAGCTCAAAGGACCAGCCCGACACTGGCTAAATAGCCTGCCAGCAAATTCCATTGGCAGTTGGGAAAACCTGGAAGACGCATTCCTCGACAACTGATAACCCGCAAGTATACAGGATAGTTGTAGCCTCTTTCGATAAGTAATAATGTCGAACCCAACGAGGAGCTAAAGGCAGAGCAAATATTCTCTCAAGTCCTATCGGCCACTGATACGACTCTACGCACGCTTGACGTTCGCTTTACCTAGAACAAGTATGAAACTAGAAGTACTTTGTAGGTGTGATAGGATAGGTTTGCAAGATAAAGAGCACGTAAATAAAAGCTAGGGGCTGTTTAGATAAAGAAGCAATAAAGTAAGTATTAGTAGAGAGCTTTTTGTTACGAGAAAGTTATTTGTCCCTAGGCAATCAATAACTAGACCGGTAATCACTATTGCAATTTTATTTGAGGGACAGGCACAAGCTAACATACTTTCTCTACTTGGATCATATGCACTTATGATTGGAACTCTAGCAAGCATCCGCAACTACTAAAGATCATTAAGGTAAAACCCAACCATAGCATTAAAGTATCAAGTCCCCTTTTATCCCATACGCAAACAACCTACTTACTCGGGTCTGTGCTTCTGTCACTCACGCCACCCACCATAAGCAAATCATAAACATATTGCAAACCCTACAGCGGGGATCCCTCACGCTTGCGCGACACGGAGAGCACCATAGGACAACACCAATAATAAAATATGCAACTCAAACCAATCACGATCATCAATTAACCCATAGGACAAAACGGATCTACTCAAACATCATAAGATAGCCATACATCATTGGGGAATAATATATAGCGTTGAGCACCATGTTTAAGTAGAGATTACAGCGTGTAAGATAGAGGTTACACCGCTGCATAGAGGGAGGAAGAGTTGGTGGAGATGTTGGTGAAGATGGCGGTGGTGTTGGTGAAGATCGCGGTGATGATGATGGCCCCCGACAGCATTCCGGCGCCACCGGAAGCAAGGGGGAGAGAGCCCCCCTTCTTCTTCTTCCTTGACCTCCTCCCTAGATGGAAGAAGGGTTTCCCCTCTGTTCCTTGGCTCCCATGGCGTGGGAGGGGCGAGAGCCCCTCCGAGATTGGATCTATCTCTCTGTTTCTGCGTTCTCTGCGTTCCCTGATTCTACTCGTTCACCATTTCCTTTATATCTGGA
This sequence comes from Triticum dicoccoides, assembly GCF_002162155.2. Taxonomy (NCBI): domain Eukaryota; kingdom Viridiplantae; phylum Streptophyta; class Magnoliopsida; order Poales; family Poaceae; genus Triticum; species Triticum dicoccoides. Next base: position 45,283,549 of record NC_041389.1, read on the forward strand.
GATCCGTAACTCCGATTGGGGTGAATCTTTTTCCCAGATCTTTCTCATAAAATTAGCTTTCTTGCGCCAAAAGAAGAGCGTCAACCGC
>NC_041389.1:45283660-45289648 GCF_002162155.2 Triticum dicoccoides
ACCCCGGACACCATTTCGCGTTGATTGCACTTCCCAAAAATCATAAATATTCCAAAAAAAATTTCCGTCTGTTTTTACCCCGTTTGGACTCCGTTTGATATTGGGTTTCTGCGAAACAAAAAACATGCAACCGACAGGAACTGGCACTCGGCACTGGATCAATATGTTAGTCCCAAAAATAATATAAAAAGTTGCCAAAAAGTATATGAAAGTGAATAATATTGGCATGGAACAATCAAAAATTATAGATATGACGGAGACGTATCAGCATCCCCAATCTTAATTCCTGCTCGTCCTTGAGTAGGTAAATGATAAAAAAGATAATTTTTGATGTGGAATGCTACCTAGCATAATCGTGATCATATGTCTAATCATGGCATGAATATTAAGACACGAGTGATTCAAAGCAATAGTCTATTATTTGACATAAAAACAATAATACTTCGAGCGTACCAATAAAGCAATCATGTCTTTTCAAAACAACAAGGTCAAAGCAAGCTTATCCCTACAAAATCATACAATTTGGCCATGCTTCATTTTCGTCACACAAAAATGCTCCCATCATGCACAACCCCGATGACGAGCCGAGCAATTGGTTCATACTTTTTAACGCGCTTTAGCTTTTTCAACCTTCACGCAATACATGAGCGCAAGCCATGGATATAGCACTATAGGTGGAATAGAATATAATGATGGAGGTTATGTGGAGAAGACAAAAAGGGATAAAGTCTCACATCGACGCGGCTAATCAACGGGCTATGGAGATGCCCATCAATTGATGTCAATGTGAGGAGTAGGGATTGCCATGCAACGGATGCACTAAGAGCTATAAATGTATGAAATCTCAACAAAAGAAACTAAGTGGGTGTGCATCCAACTTGCTTGCTCATGAAGACCTAGGGCATTTGAGGAAGCCCATCGTTGGAATATACAAGCCAAGTTCTATAATGAAAATTCCCACTAGTATATGAAAGTGACAACATAGGAGACAATCTATATGAAGAACATGGTGCTACTTTGAAGCACAAGATATGAGACTCACTACATGAAGCACATGGGGCTACTTTGAAGCACAAGTGTGGAAAAAGAGATAGTAACATTGCCCCTTTTCTTCTTCTTTTTTTGGTGGGCTTCTTTGGCCCCTTTTTTTATTTAGGCTTCTTTGGCCTTTCACCCTTTTTTTTATGGGGCAATGTTCTATAATGATGATCATCACACTTTTATTTACTTACAACTCGATATTACAACTCGATACTGGAACAAAGATATGACTCTATATGAATGCTTCCGGCGGTGTACCGGGATGTGCAACGATCTAGCATAGCAATGACATTAAAAACGGACAAGCCATGAAAACATCATGCTAGCTATCTTACGATCATGCAAAGCAATATGACAATAAATGGTCAAGTCATGTATATGATGATGATGAAAGTTGCATGGCAATATATCTCGGAATGGCTATGGAAATGCCATAATAGGTAGGTATGGTGGCTGTTTTGAGGAAGATATAATGAGGCTTATGTGTGATAGAGCGTATCGTATCACGGGGTTTGGATGCACCGGCGAAGTTTGCACCAACTCTCGAGGTGAGAAAGGGCAATGCACGGTACCGAAGAGGCTAGCAATGATGGAAAGGTAAAAGTGCGTATAATCCATGGACTCACATTAGTCATAAAGAACTCATATACTTATTGCAAAAGTTTATTAGTCCTATAATAAAAGTACTACTATGCATGCCCCTAGGGGGATATATTGGTAGGAAAAGACCATCGCTCGTCCCCGACTGCCACTCATAAGGAAGACAATCAAAGAAACACCCCATGCTTCAAATTTGTCACACAACGGTTACCATACGTGCATGCTACGGGACTTGCAAACCTCAACACAAGTGTCTCTACAATCCACAGCCACCCACTAGCATGACTCTAATATCACCATCTTTATATCACAAAACTATTGCAAGGAATCAAACATAACATATTCAGCGATCTACAAGATTTATGTAGTATTTTATGACTAACCATGTGAATGACCAAATCCTGTCATCTCTCTAAATTGATATAAGTGAAGCAAGAGAGTTTAACTCTTTCTACAAAAGATATGCCCACACTCTAACAAGTATAAGTGAAGCAAAAGAGCATTCAATGGCGGTTGTCTATATAAAGAGAAACAGGCAATCCAAACTTCAAATGATATAAGTGAAGCACATGAAGCATTCTATAAAGCCATACTCAAAAGATTTAAGTGAAGTGCAATGAGCATTCTATAAATCAACCAAGGACAATCTCATACCAGCATGGTGCATAAAAGAAAAATAAAAACCTAATTGCAAAAGACGCTCCAAGACTTGCACATAATGCATGAACGAAACGAATCCGAAAACATACTGATACTTGTTGAAGAAAGAGGGGATGCCTCCCCAGCATCCCCAAGCTTAGACTCTTGAGTCTCCTTTAATATTTACTTGAGGTGCCTCGGGCATCCCCAAGCTTGAGATCTTGCCTCTCTTCCTTCTTCTCACATCGAAACATCCTCGATTAGACACTACATCCACACAAAACTTCAACAGAAAACTCGGTAAGATCCGTTAGTACAATAAATCAAATTACCACTCTAAGTACTGTTGCAAACCAATTCATATTTTGTTTTTGCATTATGTATACTGTAATATAACTTTTTCATGGCTTAATCCACTGATATAAATTGATAGATTCATCAAAACAAGCAAACTATGCATCAAAAACAGAATCTGTCACAAACAGAACAGTCTGTAGCAATCTGAACATTCACCATACTTCTGGTACCCCAAAAATTCTACGAAAATTAGGAAAAATAAACAAGTTGTATATAAAGACAGTGAAAAAGGAATAAGAACCAATTGACGTTCCAGCTAAAAATGTAAAATCACGCACTACAGACAAAGTTTCTGTCCAGCACCGTACAAACCAACAAGCATTGTAAACATCCTAAAGGCAAACCTTAGCATATTATTTTTATAATACAATGGAATTGTACAAGAGGATAATTATTTTTGATGAAAAGTTTCTGTAATCAAGATTCACAAAGTTTCCGTGAGCATGAACGAAGTTCAAGGCGCTCTCCCACTTCAACAATGCTTGTCTCTCTCACTTTCACTTCCCTTTTTGAAAAGTTTTTTAGGTTCCCCTCTTTATTTTTTTGTTTTTAAACTATATAAAAGCACTCAACAGAAATAAATGACTCTCTAAAACTTCCGGGTTGTCTCCATGGCAGTGCTTTCTTTAAAGCCATTAAGGTAGGCATTTAGTGCTCAAGTAATGAATCCACCCGGATCCCAAGGTATATCAAAGCCAATTTTAATTAGCAATGATTTTTAATTTAGTAATGAGCACAAAGTAACATAAATCATGTAATGACGAAGTCTAACTCTCTTCCTATGCATCGGCATGTCATAAAAGAACAATTTATGCACACCAAGTAAAGGCCAATGCATAGTATAAGCAGTTTCTTGCAATTCTATCGTATTGGAAACATAGAGAGGTGGAGATAAAGTTCCTCTCTCATAATAATTGAAAGTAGGAGCAGCAAGCACATGCATATTATATTCATCAAAATCATCATGGGCAATGGTAAAAGGCAACCCATCAATATAATCCTTAATAAGCACAAATTTCTCCGATATAGTGTAGTTGGTAGAATTCAAAAAGATAATAGGACTATCATGCGTGGGTGCAATAGCAACAATTTCATGTTTAACATAAGGAACTATAGCAAGTTCATCTCCATAAGGATCATTCATATTGGCATCTTGGCCACAAGCATAGCAAGCATCATCAAAAAGGGATATTTCAAAAGAATCAACGGGATCATAGCAATCATCATAGCAATCATCCTTTGGTAAGAACAAAGGGAAATTAAAAAATGTATGAGTTGAAGGGTTACTCTCATTAGAAGGTGGGCACGGGTGACCAATCCGCTCTTCCTCCTTTTGTTCTTCGCTCTCCTCCTCATCTTTTTCATCCAATGAGCTCACAATTTCAGCAATTTCTTCTTCCAAAAATTCCTGCAAAATATTAGTCTCTTCTTGGAGAGCGGAGACTTTATTAATAAGTGCATTAATATAGGCATTATATTCATAATTCTCATAACAATATTTAAGGATAGCTAAATTTTCAGATCTATAACAAGCATCATCAAAATCCTCAAACTCTTTAAACATGGATTCAATTTCATAAGCACCCATAAAAGCAACAAATTCTTCTATTTGTTCCACATCATAGTAATCATATATACCTCTAGCATAACAAGCCAAGGTTTCATTATCATTAAATTTGCATGAAAAGGGGAGGTGTGGAGCATTCATCCTAGAGAAACAAGTATAATCATATTCCGAGCATAGTTGTCTAGCATACCACTTCAACATATTAATTTGATCCCATAATAGTTTCCCTTTTTGTGTCGAGCGATAATCCCTAAAGTATTCATGTTGATCCAACATTACTCCCGTTATAAAGTTGAATTGGGTTTTCTCAGGATTATCAAAGTAGTACAAAATATTTTTCTCATGATGAGAATCGAGGGTTTTAGGAGTTACCCCATCCTCATGAGTAGAAAGTACACCTAATTTTTTTGGTATTTTGTGTTCCATATCCATAACTAAAGATAGAGAACAACTAAGAACAACAAATAAAAATTACTTAGTGATAAAGCAAACAAGCACACACGAGAATATTCACCCCACGCTATGACTCCCCGGCAACGGCGCCAAAAAAAGGTCTTGATAACCCGCAAGTATACGGGATAGTTGTAGCAACTTTCGATAAGTAAGAGTGTCGAACCCAACGAGGAGCTAAAGGTAGAACAAATATTCTCTCAAGTCCTATATGCCACTGATACGACTCTACGCACGCTTGACGTTCGCTTTACCTAGAACAAGTATGAAACTAGAAGTACTTTGTAGGTGTGATAGGATAGGTTTGCAAGATAAAGAGCACGTAAATAAAAGCTAGGGGCTGTTTAGATAAAGAAGCAATAAAGTAAGTATTAGTAGAGAGCTTTTTGTTACGAGAAAGTTATTTGTCCCTAGGCAATCGATAACTAGACCGGTAATCACTATTACAATTTTATTTGAGGGAGAGGCATAAGCTAACATACTTTCTCTACTTGGATCATATGCACTTATGATTGGAACTCTAGCAAGCATCCGCAACTACTAAAGATCATTAAGGTAAAACCCAACCATAGCATTAAAGTATCAAGTCCCCTTTTATCCCATACGCAAACAACCTACTTACTCGGGTCTGTGCTTCTGTCACTCACGCCACCCACCATAAGCAAATCATAAACATATTGCAAACCCTACAGCGGGGATCCCTCAGGCTTGTGCGACACGGAGAGCACCATAGGACAATACCAATAATAAAACATGCAACTCAAACCAATCATGATCATCAATTAACCCATAGGACAAAACGGATCTACTCAAACATCATAAGATAGCCATACATCATTGGGGAATAATATATAGCATTGAGCACCATGTTTAAGTAGAGATTACAGCGGGTAAGAGAGAGGTTACACCACTGCATAGAGGGGGGAATAGTTGGTGGAGATGTTGGTGAAGATGGCGGCGGTGTTGGTGAAAATCACGGTGATGATGATGGCCCCCGGCAGCGTTCCGGCACCACCGGAAGCAACGGGGAAAGAGCCCCCCTTCTTCTTCTTCTTGCTTGACCTCCTCCCTAGATGGGAGAAGGGTTTCCCCTCTGTTCCTTGGCTCCCATGGCGTGGGAGGGGCGAGAGCCCCTCCGAGATTGGATCTATCTCTCTATTTCTGTGTTCTCTGCGTTCCCTGATTCTACCCCTTCACCGTTTCCTTTATATCTGGAGATCCGTAACTCCGATTGGGATGAATCTTTTGCCCAGATCTTTCCCATAAAATTAGCTTTCTTGCGCCAAAAGAAGAGCGTAAACCGCCTTACGGGTGGAGCACGAGGGTCAGGGGCG
>NC_041389.1:45289821-45303960 GCF_002162155.2 Triticum dicoccoides
TACCTCGTGACCACCCCGGACACCGTTTCGCGTTGATTTCACTTCCCAAAAATCATAAATATTCCAAAAAAAATCTCCGTCCGTTTTTATCCCCTTTGGACTCCGTTTGATATTGGGTTTCTGCGAAACAAAAAACATGCAACAGACAGGAACTGGCGCTGGGCACTGGATCAATATGTTAGTCCCAAAAATAATACTCCCTCCGTTCCTAAATATAGGGTGTATAGTTTTTGGCACGGAAATTAAAGAACGCACATGGAGGAAAGTTTTCATAAGTTTTGGGCAAGATTACACCTGACTAATTGATAAGAGAAAATAGAGGAGCTTGCCTAGTATATGACAATGCAATCAAATCCCTAAAAAAATTATCCAAATGAGTGGTGCAACGTAATACACCTTATATTTCGGATTTTTTTCTCAAAAATCTATACACCTTATATCAAGGAACGGAGGGAGTATAAAAAGTTGCCAAAAAGTATATGAAAGTGAATAATATTGGCATGGAACAATAAAAAATTATAGATACGACGGAGACGTATCAACAACTTCCAGGGTGTCAGGACCCCGACTCGATGTCACATCGATCTAGCCGATAACACCTCATATCACTTTGCGGCCTCACGCACGGTATCCCCACGGGTGTCGCCTTACCTTTACCCGGGACCGTTTGCGCCTTTTGGCTCACGTATATGATAGTGGCGCTAGCATCCATATGATAAAGAGCCCGGGCTGACATGACTAGTCGTAAACCCAAAGTGGCACAGACTTACAGGGACAGGCATCCATGACCCAGCTTCGAACGTGTCGGTCATCAGCAAGTGGGTCCGGGCTGTAGCACTGGGCTAGCAGGACTCCGGTAAACCGGGCTGTAGCGGGCTAACAGGACTCCGGTACTCAAAGCGTGACATTTCCCAGAAGGGACAGACACATGAACGAAGAAGGACACATGCCGGCCAGCCTAAGTGTTCCAGAGCAGTAGCAAGCTACCATGGCTCAGCGGTAACACTAGGAGACATTTCCCGGTAAGAGAGGCTACTAAAGATAAACAACTAGATAGTCAGATCCCACACATACCAAGCATTTCAATCATACACACAATATGCTCGATATGTGCAAATACAACGAAGCATCACAACATGACTCTACGACACAAGTACTTTATTTAAGGCTCAGGGAGCCATACATAACATACACAAAGGTACGGGTCTCACGACCCAACATACAAGTCATACAGTCATACAAACCAGCAACGGAAGTGACTTGTCTGAGTACAGACAACTAGTAAAATAAAAGAGGCTTGGGAAGCCTAGCTATACTACAAGGTCCTTCACAAGCTCAGGGTCACCACCTGGGTCTTTAGCCTACTCGTTGATGTCAACGTCTACATAGAACCCATCAGAAGGGGTTGCAGCGTCTTCTGTAAAAATGTAAATTATAGCAACATGAGTACAAAGGTACTCAGCAAGACTTACATCAGATCCTACATACATGCTTAGTATCAAGAAGGGTTGGTGGGGTTATTGCAGCAAGCCAGCTTTGACTCTTGGCTAGGCTATCCTACGATACTCCAACTTGAAATGGTTTTGCGCACACGAGTCCACTACTCACCACTTCAATACACTACCGAGGATCCACCTCCGTCTTCCTACGGAAGAGCCATCCTCGGCACTCACACTTATCTTGAGGCTTTTAACAGTTTCCATTTACTTGTCTATGAACTGTATAGGCAACCAAGTAGTCCTTTATCGCGGACGCGGCTATTCGAATAGATTATGATAACCCTGCAGGGGTGTACTTCTTCATACATGTTTCCACCACTTAGCGTCTGCACACGACATGTGCTCGGCAGACTTCAAGCGAAAGCCGACGTGGGTGTAGACCACGACCTACCTAAACACTTAAGCCTCTAGTCCAGGTTTATCGCCTATTCAGGTTCCATCCGCAGGGAGTCCGGCCGAGGTTTCCCATACGGCCCCGAACGATGTGAACAGGGTTCCCGAGATACCTAACGGGTATTCGGTACACCCGGCCACGTACCTACCGCATCACAGCCCACCCCTATGGTCAGCGCTGTCCACGGCCTCCAGTAGGCTACAAACACCAGAAACTACTTGCAACTCCTGGACAGAGAGCTAGGGTGAATAAGAAGTCGAGCGGGGTCATATCTCAGGGCCCAATGCATGGTAGTAGCTGTATCTTAAATCACACATACAGATCTTAGTGCTTAAGGTCGGCTTCAATGAAACAACCCACCATGTACTCCTACATGGCCTCTCATCGATACCTTTACCAAATCGTGTTCACCACACCACTCTCATTACCGACATAATCATTTCACTCTAGCCATCACCCAGATGAACCAGACCCGACACGACTCTAAGCATAGCAGGCATAGCAAGGTAGGAACAACACATACATATGGCTCAATCAACTCCTACACATGCTAGTGGGTTTCATCTAGTTACTGTGGCAATGACAGGTCATGCAGAGGAAATGGGTTCAACTACCGTAGCACACAGCAGTTTGAATCGCGTTGTCTTAATGCAGTAAAAGAGAGCAGGAGCGAGAACATGGGATTGTATCGATATGATCAAATGGTTGGTTGCTTGCCTGATGGTTCGATGCACTGATACGGTTCTTCGTTAGGGTAATCACGGTATTCCTCGGAGACAGAACCTGCCGCAGAGAGCACCGATACACAAACATTACCAAACAGTATGCAACAATATGATGCATGCATGAGACATGGCAAAATGAGTGTATTGGGCTAATGCAACTAAAACCAGAAGGGTTTGAACAAATTTGAATCAAGGATTCAAATTTCGAATTCAAATATGGCCTTTTAAAGTGCTTTTCCTTGTTCTGCTTAAAACATCAATTTAACATGTTTGATCATGCATGAAAATAGTACAGATGGGTAGATTGGATTTTTCTGATCATTTTTCATATATAATTTGTCCAATTTGGAGTTACAGAATAAAAGTTATGAATTTTTGAACTTTAAATAATATTCTGGAATTTCCTGATTTAAATTAAATCCAGAAATTATAGTTATTGCGCCAGCATGACGTCATCATGACGTCAGTGGTCAACTGCGGCTGGCTGAGGTCAAACCTGACGTGTGGGACCCACACGTCAGTGACAGGGGGTTAAACAGGGTTAAATTAATTCTAATTACTAATTAGTGGCGCTGGGGCCCACTGGTCAGTGTCAGGGGTTAACTAACAATGGTTAGCGCTAATCCTAATTAGATACAGGGCTGGGCCCACCTGTCAGGGACTCAGGGGGGTCCTGCCGTGGTCAAGGTGGGTCAAACCCACCGACGACGTGACGCCGGCGAGGTCCGAGACGGCGGCGCGTCGCGGGATCGCGCTACAAGGCACGGGCGAGGCCGTGCTTGGGCTCGTTGGAAAGCCCTTGCTCCCGCGCGTCGAACGGTGGCCGTGGCTGGCCTGGGGTGGCCGGAGTCGATGGCGGCGAGCTCGGCTGCGGCCGCCGGAGTTCGGGTGCGGTCGGGATCGATGTTGCAGGGGGTTTGGGGAGGCGTTAGTGTGTGCTGCGTGATCCTAGTGAGGTGTGGAGCACGATAGTGTGCTCGGTTGGGTGCTACGGTGACCGTGGCCACGACGGCGACATCGCCGGTGGCGTGGAGCTCTCGGCCAAAGTGGGGCTAGGGCCTAGAGGTCGGGAGAGACCAGGGGAGAAGGGGGAAACGATCCGGGGCTCACCGCGGAGCTGCAGAGGTGGTTAGCGGGCTCGGGGACGCGCTGGAGACGACGAATTCGACGGCGACGATGATCGGAGCCCGAAGAGGGGAACGGCGACGTGGCGGCGATGCAGGGCTTCCGGAGGCCCGTGGAGCGGTGGGGAGGAAGAGGAGGTTGTGGCGGAGCTCCTGAGCTAGTCGGGGGAGCGAGGGGTGGCCGGAGATGGCTGCTATGGCGAACGGCGGCGACGGTGGTGTTCGGCCGTGAGAGAGAGAGAGCGAGGGAGAGGAGGGGGGAGCCGGGGGAGAGTGAGAGAGAGCAGGGGGGAGAGGCGTGGCGTCGTCTGGGGCATCGAGCGAGGAGGGGAGGGCAGGCAAGCAGGGAGAGAGGTGGCGTGGCGCGGTGGCGCGCGCGCGCGCCGGCCACACTCCCCTCCCTCTGTCGGGACGAAGACGACAGAGGAGGGAGGCGGGCTGGGCCGCCTGCTGGCTGGGCCGGCCAGCTGGCTGGGCTGCACAGGGAGGAGCCCAGGTAAGCTTCTCCCTTTTATTTTTTTTTCTGTTTTCTAATTTCTGACATTTGTTTTGATTTAAATAATATATTAAATCATTTATTTAACTTATGCCAATTTTTTGCAGGGGCTAGATATATTATTCCAGAGCTCCTTTAGAATTGGCATAATATTTGGACCATATTTCATATATATAGAAATATATTTCCAATGCAAATATTTATGCATTAATTCCAAATGCCCAAAATAAATGTCCATGAGTCACTAAAAATATTGGTTTGATTTTTATCTCTGTCCAATATTTTCAGAGAGCAACATGAGCATTTTCTTGGACCCTTTTGGAGAAATTTTTATTTGGATCATTTTCAAAATGATTCTGAGGGTTTCACAGATCCCAATTTCAAGTTTCTGATGAAAGAGTAAACATGATGCAACACTCTAATGCATGACTAGCTAGGGTGTGACAACTCACCCCCACTCAAAAGAATCTCGTCCCGAGATTTGGGTTCCTCCGGAAAGAAGGCGGGGTACTCGAGTCGAAGACGATCCTCCCTTTCCCAAGTTGCCTCATCCTCAGAATGGTGCGACCATTGTACTTTGAGGAACTTGATGTTCTGGCGTCGAGTGGTACGCTCGGCCTGATCGAGGATACGAATGGGGTACTCTCGATATGTAAGATTATCCTGGAGATCAAGCGTTTCGTGGTCCACTTCACGGATAGGATCCGAGAAGCAACGCCTGAGTTGGGAAACGTGGAAGACATCGTGGACTCTGGAGAGATGCGGAGGTAGTTCCAACTGGTAGGCAACTTCTCCTCGTTTGGCGAGAATGCGAAAAGGTCCAATGTAACGAGGAGCCAATTTGCCTTTGATACCGAAACGATGGGTTCCCTTCAGAGGGGTGACCCGAAGATAAGCCTTCTCGTCAACCTCGAAAGTCATAGCCTTATGTTTTCGGTCATATTGGCTCTTTTGACGAGATTGGGCTGTTTTCAACTTTTCACGAACGATGCGAACTTGTTCTTCTGCTTCCTGAATCATATCCGGGCCAAAGAATTGTCTTTCCCCGGTCTCTGACCAGTTAAGGGGTGTTCGACACCGTCGTCCATAGAGAACTTCAAAAGGGGCTTTACCCAAGCTAGATTGATAGCTGTTGTTATAAGCGAATTCGGCAAATGGAAGGCACTTCTCCCAATCCATTCCGAATGAGATAACAGAGGCTCGAAGCATGTCTTCTAGAATCTGGTTGACGCGTTCCACTTGACCGCTCGACTGAGGGTGGAAGGCGGTGCTAAAGGAGAGACGGGTTCCCATAGCATTTTGGAAACTTTCCCAAAATTGAGAGGTGAAAAGACTTCCTCGATCCGAGTTAATTTCCAAAGGAACACCATGGAGAGACACTATTCGGGAGATGTATAAGTCTGCCAGCTGACTAGCGGTTATACTCTCACGAACAGGTAAGAAATGGGCTACTTTGGAAAGACGATCGACCACGACGAAGATAGCATTATTCCCTCTCTTAGTCCTGGGAAAACCGGTAATGAAATCCATACCAATTTTATCCCATTTCCATTCAGGAATAGCTAGGGGTTGAAGGGTGCCAGCAGGCCGTTGATGCTCTGCTTTTACACGACGACAGACGTCGCAATTAGCAATATACTGAGCAATTTCTCTCTTCATCCTAGTCCACCAGAACCTCTGGCGTAGGTCCTGATACATCTTAGTACTACCGGGATGAATGGTGAGAGGAGATTCATGAGCCTCCTTAAGGATCAACTGCCGTAGATGCTGGTTCTTGGGAACCACTAGACGATTCTCAAAGTACACAACACCATGATCATTTGTGGAGAAACAACTAGCACCTCCGCTAGCAATGTTTTCCTTGATCTTAGCTATTCCCTTATCTCGCTTCTGGGCAGCAATGATTTGATCCGTAAGAGTAGGTTTCGCCACCAAGGTGGAAAGAAATCCTTGAGGAACAATGTGAAGGTTAAGCTTTTGAAATTCCTCATGGAGAAGCGGTTGACTTTGTTGTAACATCAGATTGTTACAATAGGATTTACGACTTAGCGCATCAGCCATGACGTTGGCTTTCCCTGGGGTGTAGGTTATTCCTAAGTCGAAATCTGTGATCAACTCGACCCAACGTCTTTGCCTGAGGTTCAGATCCGGTTGGGTGAAGATGTACTTCAAACTCTGGTGATCAGTGAATATTTCGCAACGATTACCGAGGAGGTAATGTCGCCAGGTCTTAAGTGCATAGACTACGGCTGCAAGCTCTAGATCATGGGTAGGATAATTCTCCTCATGTGGGTGCAATTGTCGTGAAGCGTAGGCAATTACGTGTCGATCTTGCATGAGAATGCAACCTAGTCCTTGTCGCGAGGCGTCGCAGTAGATAACAAAGTCCTTGGAGAAGTCTGGCGGTACCAGTACGGGAGCAGAAGTCAGGCGTCTTTTCAGTTCCTGAAAGCTGTGCTCACATTGTGGAGTCCACTCGAACTTCTTATCTTTCTTGAGGAGTTCGGTTAGAGGTTTAGCAACCTTGGAGAAGTTCTCGACAAAGCGACGACAATAGCTCGCTAAGCCCAGAAAGCTCCGAACTTGCTTGACTGATTCAGGTGGAGTCCAGTTAAGGACGGCTTGAACTCGCTCAGGGTTAACAGCAATACCTTTACCAGATATTACATGACCCAGATAGGTCACTTCTGACAACCAGAATTCACATTTAGAAAATTTGGCATAAAGGCGATGCTCTCGAAGTTTCTGCAACACTAGCCTTAGATGTTCGGCATGTTCTTCCTCGTTCTTGGAGTAGATGAGTATATCATCGAGGTAAACCACGACGAATTTATCCAAATACTCCATGAAGATTGAGTTCATTAACCGAGAAAAGGTGGCTGGAGCGTTGGTTAATCCGAAGGACATGACGGTGTACTCGTATTGGCCGTAACGAGTAACAAAGGCCGTTTTAGGAATGTCCCCGTTTCTGATTTTGATTTGGTGGTAGCCCAACCTCAAATCCATCTTGGAAAAGACTGAGGATCCAGCGAGCTGATCGTACAGGTCGTTGATCCTGGGAAGCGGATATTTGTTCTTGATTGTGACCAAATTGACAGGTCGGTAATCTACAACCATCCGGTCCGTACCATCCTTCTTCTTGACGAATAGGACGGGGCAAGCCCACGGAGATGAGCTAGGTCGGATGAAACCCTTTTTCAAGGACTCATCGAGTTGTTTCTTAAGCTCGGCTAGTTCTAGGGGTGCCATCTTATAAGGTCTTCTAGCAATCGGAACGGTTCCTGGAATGAGGTCTATTACGAACTCAACATCCCTGTCAGGTGGAACACCTGGCAATTCTTCTGGAAAGACATCCGGGAAGTCACGGACTACCGGAACGTCCTCAAGGTCTGGCAAAGGGCTGGCGTTAAGAGAATATAATTGTCGCTTAGCTATTCGGGTCAAGACATTGACTATCTTCCCCGAAGGATGGGTGAGTTGAACAGTCCTAGAGAAGCAATCGATTTGGGCATGATGAGCCGACATCCAGTCCATACCCAAAATGATATTAATATCTGAAGATTTAAGGGCTATCAAAGACGCGAGGAAAACAAGTCTGTCGACTTGGATTTCATTTCCATGGCTTACTCGAGAAGTTTGCCATTTGGATCCCGGAGTTTGGATTACCATAGAGGTTGGCATATCACCGAATGCGACGTTATGCAAACGAGCATAATTTTCAGATATAAAAGAATGAGAGGCTCCTGTATCGAAAAGAACAGATGCCGGGTGGCAATTAACAAGAAGCGTACCGAGAACGACGTTGGGATCCTCTTGAGCTTCTTCGGCAGAGATACAGTTGACATGGCCACGTGAAGCGGTGACCGGTTTAGCATGAACACTTTCCCTGTCGGCTTGCCACGGCCAACAGCTTTAGCAGATTGATTTGGGTTGGTCTGGGGGCATTCACGCATATAGTGGCCAGATTCCCCACACTTGAAACAAGTCACGGAACTGGTACGTGGAGGAGCATTGTTAATTGGACCCCCATAGGGCTTGGCTGGAGCAGACTGTTGAACGGGGCGAGGCGCCTGGAAGGATGGCCTCGGTGTGAACCTGGGTGGCAGGGCAGTGTTGGGTACCCACACGCGGCGCTTCTGAGGACCAGCACCGGATGAGGAACCCATGTCACGGCCATGCTTGCGTGTTGCGTCATAGTCAGTCTGACCAGTTTCAGCACTGATGGCTTTGTTGACAAGTTTCGAAAAAGATGTGCACTCATGCAGACGGAGGTCGCGGCGAAGCTCAGGACTAAGGCCCTTACGGAACCTTGCTTGCTTCTTGGCATCGGTAGACACTTCCTCAGTTGCATATCGTGCGAGATTACCAAACTCCCTGCTGTAAGCATCCACAGAAAGTCGGCCTTGGGTGAAACTGCAAAATTCTTCACGTTTACGGTCCATGAGACCCTCCGGAATGTGATGTTCACGGAAAGCCTCGCTGAATTCAGCCCAAGTAGTGACATGGCCCGCTGGGCGCATAGCTCCATAATTCTCCCACCATAGACTGGCGGGGCCTTCAAGATGATATGCAGCAAAGGTGACCTTGTCAGCCTCCGCTACCAGCACGGAACGCAGTTTGTGAGCGATACTGCGAAGCCAGTCATCAGCGTCGAGAGGCTCGACGGAGTGGTGGAACGTGGGTGGATGCAATTTGATAAAATCACTGAGTGACACCACGTTAGTCCTCTGATGGTGTGCTGTGTTCTGTTCAATACGCTCCAACAAACGGTTGGTCTCCCGCTTGTTTCTCTCAGCTTCCATCATAACCTCGGCTAGTGAAGGAGGATGAGGCAGATTTGCATCCCTGGCTTCACTGCCTTCGGCCTGCTCTTGAGAAGCCGGATTTGCGCGCGTGTTGACCATCCTAGGTAGACAAGACAACGATTTAGTCAGGATGATAAGATTCCGACATAGGATAAAATGTAAGGAATAACTCGAAATGCAAGATGATCATCCGTATGACATGGTAGATACAGAAACTGTTTCTTTATTCCATCGTCATACACACCATACAGGGTTTAGTACAAGACCAAACAAAGTACTATTACGGTGAAAAGAGGATTACATCTCATCGGAGGCATTCCAAGCTCCTATACATTATTTTTCTACACCCCCGGAAGGAGTACAAACTAGGTCATATCCCACGAGTCACGCGGGACGATAGACGACACAGCTAGTGCGAACTAGTGATACTACCACTAACTCAGACCGATCCGTAGTAGTCCTCGTAGAAGTCACCTCCATAGCCTGGAAGCTCAACATGATCATCTGGAAACAGACGGTCTCGCGGAGCTTGTGGACCATAGGGGCTAGGATGAGGCCTTGGACCAACAGACGGTGGCCTGCGGGGACCGCGAGGTGGGGTGATGCCTCCTACATCACGCCAAACCATCACGTCTGGCAGAGCAGATCTCACAGGATAGAGATCGCGCATATCTGAACATCCAGCTTGCACCGCCGGTGCGAACCGAGTCAAAGTGGCCCAGTGGTCAGCACGGGTGTTGAAGAGCTCTAGCCTTAAGGCCCGATTTTCACGGTCCTTATCCTCGAGCATCTCAGCAGTGGTGCGGGTCCGTGAATCCTCCTGAGTGGGGTCAGCATAGATAGCCTGGAGATACCCTTGTGCTCCCGGAAGTGATCCTGGCATATACCGGAAATCAGAGTCCCGAAATATACCAGATCTGACTCGCATAATGGTCATTATAGAGTAGGCGGCGTCCTGCACAGCCATCTCAATGGTAACCCCGAGTCCATAGGAGCAGTGAAGAGGCTCGGTGGATCCAGGATAAGATGGAAATATCCTGACAGTGCAGAGATACTGGCTTTGATTAAAATCTCGGAATTGCTCTTCGACCGTGTACTCGGGATACCAGCGGTATCCAGCCTCAGTCATTACCCTGACCAACTTGGCAGTATGGCCGGGTACATCTAGGCATCGAGTCAGGCGAACCACTTGATTGAGGTCGCGAGTGGCCATCTGAAAGCACAATCGTAATGCAAAGGCATTAGAATTTCTAGCGAAATTTCGGCAGCATAACAGCTGTAAATGCTCAAGAAGGATTTTGAAACATTTGACAAAGGATTACATACACACTCAACATCATCATATCAAAGTTCTGAATCCATTCTAACAACATAATGTGGTAGTAGAACTGAACTAGGCTTGTATCCATCAAACTTATAAGGTACTACTGATTAGTAACACGTGATCCTGATAGAGAGAACAGATCCTAATTCCTTATCCCCCGGTAGAAGAATGGACTGACTCAGATCAGAATGTCATAAGATAAAGGAGTAAAAAGAGCCTTACGTTCCAACCCACAAACAATTCCCCTACATATAACTAAAGAATTTCTAGACTCAACATCGACCAGTTTGGCTTGGAGAACCTACAGGCAGTCTGGCTCTGATGCCAACGCTGTCAGGACCCCGACTCGATGTCACATCGATCTAGCCGATAACACCTCATATCACTTTGCGGCCTCACGCACGGTATCCCCACGGGTGTCGCCTTACCTTTGCCCGGGACCGTTTGCGCCTTTTGGCTCACGTATATGATAGTGGCGCTAGCATCCATATGATAAAGAGCCTGGGCTGACATGACTAGTCGTAAACCCAAAGTGGCACAGACTTACAGGGACAGGCATCCATGACCCAGCTTCGAACGTGTCGGTCATCAGCAAGTGGGTCCGGGCTGTAGCACTGGGCTAGCAGGACTCCGGTAAACCGGGCTGTAGCGGGCTAACAGGACTCCGGTACTCAAAGCGTGACATTTCCCAGAAGGGACAGACACATGAACGAAGAAGGACACATGCCGGCCAGCCTAAGTGTTCCAGAGCAGTAGCAAGCTACCATGGCTCAGCGGTAACACTAGGAGACATTTCCCGGTAAGAGAGGCTACTAAAGATAAACAACTAGATAGTCAGATCCCACACATACCAAGCATTTCAATCATACACACAATATGCTCGATATGTGCAAATACAACGAAGCATCACAACATGACTCTACGACACAAGTACTTTATTTAAGGGTCAGGGAGCCATACATAACATACACAAAGGTACGGGTCTCACGACCCAACATACAAGTCATACAGTCATACAAACCAGCAACGGAAGTGACTTGTCTGAGTACAGACAACTAGTAAAATAAAAGAGGCTTGGGAAGCCTAGCTATACTACAAGGTCCTTCACAAGCTCAGGGTCACCACCTGGGTCTTTAGCCTACTCGTTGATGTCAACGTCTACATAGAACCCATCAGAAGGGGTTGCAGCGTCTTCTGTAAAAATGTAAATTATAGCAACATGAGTACAAAGGTACTCAGCAAGACTTACATCAGATCCTACATACATGCTTAGTATCAAGAAGGGTTGGTGGGGTTATTGCAGCAAGCCAGCTTTGACTCTTGGCTAGGCTATCCTACGATACTCCAACTTGAAATGGTTTTGCGCACACGAGTCCACTACTCACCACTTCAATACACTACCGAGGATCCACCTCCGTCTTCCTACGGAAGAGCCATCCTCGGCACTCACACTTATCTTGAGGCTTTTAACAGTTTCCATTTACTTGTCTATGAACTGTATAGGCAACCAAGTAGTCCTTTACCGCGGACGCGGCTATTCGAATAGATTATGATAACCCTGCAGGGGGTACTTCTTCATACACGCTCTCACCACTTACCGTCGTTTACACGACATGTACTCGGCAACCTTCAAGCGGAAGCCCAACGTGGGTGTCGGCCACGACCTACCTAATCACCTAAGCCTCCAGTCCAGGTTTATCGCCTATCCAGGTTCCATCCGCAGGGAGTCCGGCCGAGGTTTCCCATACGGCCCCGAACGATGTGAACAGGGTTTCCGAGATACCTAACGGGTATTCGGTACACCCGGCCACGTACCTACCGCATCACAGCCCACCCCTACGGTCAGCGCTGTCCACGGCCTCCAGTAGGCTACAAACACCAGAAACTACTTGCAACTCCTGGACGGAGAACTAGGGTGAATAAGAAGCCGAGAGGGTCCATTGGTTTCGGGCCCAATGCATGGTAGTAGCTGATTCTTAAATCACACATACAGATCTCAGTGCTTAAGGTCGGCTTCAATGAAACAACCCACCATGTACTCCTACATGTCCTCTCATCGATACCTTTACCAAATCGTGTTCACCACACCACTCTCATTACCGACATAATCATTTCACTCTAGCCCATCACCCAGATGAACCAGACCTGACACGACTCTAAGCATAGCAGGCATAGCAAGGTAGGAACAACACATACATATGGCTCAATCAACTCCTACACATGCTAGTGGGTTTCATCTAGTTACTGTGGCAATGACAGGTCATGCAGAGGAAATGGGTTCAACTACCGTAGCACACAGCAGTTTGAATCGCGTTGTCTTAATGCAGTAAAAGAGAGCAGGAGCGAGAACATGGGATTGTATCGATATGATCAAATGGTTGGTTGCTTGCCTGATGGTTCGATGCACTGATACGGTTCTTCGTTAGGGTAATCACGGTATTCCTCGGAGACAGAACCTGCCACAGAGAGCACCGATACACAAACATTACCAAACAGTATGCAACAATATGATGCATGCATGAGACATGGCAAAATGAGTGTATTGGGCTAATGCAACTAAAACCAGAAGGGTTTGAACAAATTTGAATCAAGGATTCAAATTTTGAATTCAAATATGGCCTTTTAAAGTGCTTTTCCTTGTTCTGCTTAAAACATCAATTTAACTTGTTTGATCATGCATGAAAATAGTACAGATGGGTAGATTGGATTTTTCTGATCATTTTTCATATATAATTTGTCCAATTTGGAGTTACAGAATAAAAGTTATGAATTTTTGAAGTTTAAATAATATTCTGGAATTTCCTGATTTAAATTAAATCCAGAAATTATAGTTATTGCGCCAGCATGACGTCATCATGACGTCAGTGGTCAACTGCGGCTGGCTGAGGTCAAACCTGACGTGTGGGACCCACACGTCAGTGACAGGGGGTTAAACAGGGTTAAATTAATTCTAATTACTAATTAGTGGCGCTGGGGCCCACTGGTCAGTGTCAGGGGTTAACTAACAGTGGTTAGCGCTAATCCTAATTAGATACAGGGCTGGGCCCACCTGTCAGGGACTCAGGGGGGTCCTGCCGTGGTCAAGGTGGGTCAAACCCACCGACGACGTGACGCCGGCGAGGTCCGAGACGGCGGCGCGTCGCGGGATCGCGCTACAAGGCACGGGCGAGGCCGTGCTTGGGCTCGTTGGAAAGCCCTTGCTCCCGCGCGTCGAACGGTGGCCGTGGCTGGCCTGGGGTGGCCGGAGTCGACGGCGGCGAGCTCGGCTGCGGCCGCCGGAGTTCGGGTGCGGTCGGGATCGATGTTGCAGGGGGTTTGGGGAGGCGTTAGTGTGTGCTGCGTGATCCTAGTGAGGTGTGGAGCACGATAGTGTGCTCGGTTGGGTGCTACGGTGACCGTGGCCACGACGGCGACATCGCCGGCGGCGTGGAGCTCTCGGCCAAAGTGGGGCTAGGGCCTAGAGGTCGGGAGAGACCAGGGGAGAAGGGGGAAACGATCTGGGGCTCACCGCGGAGCTGCAGAGGTGGTTAGCGGGCTCGGGGACGCGCTGGAGACGACGAATTCGACGGTGACGATGATCGGAGCCCGAAGAGGGGAACGGCGACGTGGCGGCGATGCAGGGCTTCCGGAGGCCCGTGGAGCGGTGGGGAGGAAGAGGAGGTTGTGGCGGAGCTCCTGAGCTAGTCGGGGGAGCGAGGGGTGGCCGGAGATGGCTGCTATGGCGAACGGCTTCGACGGTGGTGTTCGGCCGTGAGAGAGAGAGAGCGAGGGA
>NC_041389.1:45304107-45305558 GCF_002162155.2 Triticum dicoccoides
GTGGGGAGGAAGAGGAGGTTGTGGCGGAGCTCCTGAGCTAGTCGGGGGAGCGAGGGGTGGCCGGAGATGGCTGCTATGGCGAACGGCGGCGACGGTGGTGTTCGGCCGTGTGAGAGAGAGAGCGAGGGAGAGGAGGGGGGAGCCGGGGGAGAGTGAGAGAGAGCAGGGGGGAGAGGCGTGGCGTCGTCCGGGGCATCGAGCGAGGAGGGGAGGGCAGGCAAGCAGGGAGAGAGGTGGCGTGGCGCGGTGGCGCGCGCGCGCGCCGGCCACACTCCCCTCCCTCTGTCGGGACGAAGACGACAGAGGAGGGAGGCGGGCTGGGCCGCCTGCTGGCTGGGCCGGCCAGCTGGCTGGGCTGCACAGGGAGGAGCCCAGGTAAGCTTCTCCCTTTTATTTTTTTTCTGTTTTCTAATTTCTGACATTTGTTTTGATTTAAATAATATATTAAATCATTTATTTAAC
The DNA here is from genome assembly GCF_002162155.2 of Triticum dicoccoides. Taxonomy (NCBI): domain Eukaryota; kingdom Viridiplantae; phylum Streptophyta; class Magnoliopsida; order Poales; family Poaceae; genus Triticum; species Triticum dicoccoides. The sequence goes on from NC_041389.1 coordinate 45,304,570, forward strand.
TTATGCCAATTTTTTTGCAGGGGCTAGATATATTATTCCAGAGCTCCTTTAGAATTGGCATAATATTTGGACCATATTTCATATATATAGAAATATATTTCCAATGCAAATATTTATGCATTAATTCCAAATGCCCAAAATAAATGTCCATGAGTCACTAAAAATATTGGTTTGATTTTTATCTCTGTCCAATATTTTCAGAGAGCAACATGAGCATTTTCTTGGACCCTTTTGGAGAAATTTTTATTTGGATCATTTTCAAAATGATTCTGAGGGTTTCACAGATCCCCATTTCAAGTTTCTGATGAAAGAGTAAACATGATGCAACACTCTAATGCATGACTAGCTAGGGTGTGACACAGGGCACATATGTGCGACCACTAGACACCGACGACTTGAGCCACATTACTCAACAGCCCGGAGAGTCAGCCAGGAAATTCTGGACCCGGTTCCTAACTAAAAAGAACCAAATAGTCGACTGTCCGTACGCCGAAGCCCTGGCGGCTTTTAAGCATAATATCCGTGACGAGTGGTTCGCTCGACACCTCGGCCAGGAAAAACCCAAGTCCATGGCAGCTCTCACAACATTAATGACCCGCTTTTACGCAGGCGAGGACAGCTGATTGGCTCGCAGCGGCACCACGCCACATTCCGGCACTTCGGATATCCGCGACAGTAACGGCAAGCCACGACGCAACAGACATAAGCGATGGAACAACAGCGACAACACTGAAGACACGACAATAAACGCTGGATTCAGCGGATCCAAGTCCGGTCAGCGGAAGAAGCCGTTCAAAAGAAACAATCAGGGACCATCCAGTCTGGATCGTATGCTCGAGCGCTCGTGCCAAATTCATGGCACCCCGGACAAGCCAGCTAACCACACCAACAGAGACTGTTGGGTATTCAAATAGGCCGGCAAAATAAATGCCGAAAACAAGGACAAGGGGCCGCATAGCGACGATGACGAGGAGCCCTGGCGTCCGAAC
>NC_041389.1:45305640-45353636 GCF_002162155.2 Triticum dicoccoides
GGGGCAGAAGGAATTCCCCCTAGGTGAAAACGGTCAACATGATCTACGCCACTCACATCCCCAAGCGGGAACGGAAGTGAGCACTACGGGACGTCTACGTGATGGAGCCAGCCGCCCCCAAGTTCAACCCATGGTCAGCTTGTTCGATCACCTTTGATCGTGGGGATCATCCTACTAGCATCCGTCACGGCGGCTCAGCCGCATTGGTCTTAGACCCAATCATCAACGGATTCCACCTCACGAGAGTCCTTATGGACGGCGGCAGCAGCCTGAACCTGCTTTATCAAGACACAGTGCGCAAAATGGGCATCGACCCCTCAAGGATCAAGCCCACCAAAACCACCTTTAAAGGTGTAATCCCTGGAGTAGAGGCCCGCTGTACGGGCTCTATAACATTGGAAGTGATCTTCGGATCTCCGGACAACTTCTGAAGCGAAGAGTTAATCTTCTATATCGTCCCTTTCCGTAGTGGTTACCACGCACTGCTCGGACGAACCGCATTCGTTAGATTCAATGCGGTACCACACTATGCATACCTCAAGCTCAAGATGCCAGGCCCGCGGGGGGTCATAAAAGTCAACGGAAACATGGACCGCTCTCTCTGTACAGAAGAGCATACTGCAGCCCTCGCGCAGAGGTACAATGCGGCCTCCTCCGGCAAACCACCAATCCGGCGACGACAACCTCAAGTACCGTCAAGCGAGTCCGAAGCACCCCGCAACAGGATCATCAGGCACACCAAGAGCGCGACTAGCAGTCCGGCCTCCGCCCAAATCCCATCAAAGCAGCATTCGTGCCACGCGTACACAATTACACACTCAAAATACCATGGGCACAGGCGGAGGCGCAACAGTGGCTCAGTGAATAGTGCGGTATCACCGCAACATACCTTCATAACCTTTCCTTTTACCTTTCAGGACATTGCTTTAGTGCAGCCTGTTCAGAAGAGCCGTATCATCGGACTTACACAGGAGAGAAAACGAAGGAGGTAACAGGCTTTGCGCATCAAAGGAAATACCCAGGTGGAATCTGTTCATGATCATTATACCTGTTTTATATACCTACATGCCGCCTGCCCTTGGATAGGACATGTTAAATAGTCCTATTTACTTCTGCTAAAATGCACCTATTGTAAACATACGCTTAAACATATTATTCATCAATGGGAAATCATATATAGCGTCAGGTTATTATTCCTATCTGCACATTTTTTCTATAAATGTTTATTTACTATTGCATCCGTACACTTTGGTATGTTTATTTTGCCAGGGGCTTCTTACGGCACCCTGTAATGCGGCAAGCAAAGTTCAAACACTTTCAACAGTGCGGCACCCCGAACTTATAGCACTATATGCATCAGCTCCGAATCATGTCTTGGGTCTATAGTTGGGATAGCCCGGCTCCCTTGTTTTGGTACATTACGTTCCGTTATATCGGCTAAGGTAGCGCAGGGAGAACTACTGCGATTGTGTCCCGATTCTTCCGGACGAGCACCTCAGTAGAGAAAGCCAAAAACTGACCGGCATGATGTGGCGAGAGCTGGTCGCTGTTCGAGAGGTCTTAAAATCCTTAAAGATTTTTCTGCTTTAGGCGATAAATCGGCTTCGTCCGATCTAGGCGTATATAGCGCCCCAATTCGGCCATCTGGATTCTAGGGGCTTCGGCGAAATTTAAAATTGTAGACTTCTATGGCTAAGTGAAAGTTATAAAGCCACATAGTCCGATTGCCTTGTTCGCTGCGCCGGACACCTCCTTAAGGGACCAAACATTTGGATAAGGAGTGTCCGGGTTTCCACGAACACCCCAGTACTAGTTATGTGGGGGAGGAAGCCGACGACTGGCCTACTTTCAGAATTTTACAAACAGCCGCACAGAAGGTAATATTTTAAATAACAAAAGCGCTACATAGCGCAAGTAACTTCGTCCTTAAATTACAAACATGACAGAAGTGAATTCATTCTAAAATTGTGTCCTTGGTACATTCATCGGCCACGAGACGAGCGCCCTTCATAACGCCATCGTAATACTTCTCCGGATAGCGATGCGCCTTGCCCTCCGGCGGCCCGTCCTTCACCAGCTTCTCCGCATCCAGCTTGCCCAATGCACCTTCGCGCGGGCAAAGGCTCAGCGGGCACCCTCAATGCAAATGGATCGTTTGATCACTTCAAGCCGCGGACAGGCATTCACCATCCGCTTGATCAGGCCGAAGTAGCTGGTGGGCAGGGGCTCACCAGGCCACATCCGGACTATGAAATCCTTCATAGCCGCTTCGGCCGCCCTGTGGAGTTGAACCAACTGCTTCAGTTGGTCACTCAGAGGCGTTGGATGTTCGGCCCCAGCATACTGGGACCCGAACAACTTCTCTGTTGAGCTCCCCTCTTGGGCACGGTAGAACTCCGCGGCATCTGATACGCTGCATGGCAGATCTGCGAATGCCCCTAGAGAGCTCCGAACTCGGGTAAGTAAAAGAAACGCCTCCTCCACATGTTTGCTTTGCATAAAGAATTTCTTACCCGCCGCTATCTTTTTGGCCTCCTGGATTTCCTGTTGTGCCTTCGGCTTCGGCCTTGGCATCTTTTATACTTGCAAGGGCCTTTGCAAGCTCGGCCTCTTTCGCCTTAAGCTCATGCTCCACGGACTCAAAATTTTTACCGAGCTCCTGGAGCTCTTGCTGTACCTCGCCCACTCTAGCATCTTGCTTCTCGCGCTCCTTGCGTTCCAAGGCTGCCTTGTGTTCGGCCTCGGACAACGCTTTCTTCAGAGACGCCACTTCGGTCGTGGCCCCTATTACAAAATCAGGACGGTTCATCGTTAGCATAAACAATTTTATCTATCTTTCATTATATGAGACAGGGAATCACTCACCTTTGTTCTCTTTGAGCTGCCTTCTCGTGAGGTCGAGCTCTCCCTGTGCCTGCTCCAGGTCCTGCTTTAGTCCGGCGATCTCGGCCGTACGGACCGCATCAGCAAGCAGCACAGCCTGCTTATTCACATTCAAACTTATTGTTAGACTCCTGCGGATTATAATTGACCCTCCGTTTGGTTTTTCCTTCTGAACACCAAATAGAGCATCAGGGGCTACTACCTATCGGGTGGTAATTTCACACATTTTTATTACTTACCTCAAAGCCTGTCAGGAGGCTGGTGCAAGCTTCGGTTAGCCCGTTCTTGGAGGACGAAACCTTCTGAATCACCGCACTCATAAGAGTTTGGTGCTCTTCATCCCTGGAAGCACCGCGAAGCGCTTCCAGCAGACTATCCGGCGCCTCAGGCGCAACGGAAGTCCTCAACACAGACGGCTCTCCCTCCCTAACGAGGGACTGCCCGCCTGAGTCCGGAACCATTGAAGGCTCCAGAATAGTGTTCAGTTGAGAGCCCGGCCTATTGTGCCTCTCACCGACACGATCCGCGGGGATCTTGAACCCCGCGTGTCCGACGTCTGGAATGCCGCCTTGGGGCGCCTCCAGAGCCACCTCCCCCCGCTCTGGGAGCCTTTGGGATAACACCTCTGTGTCATCTGCAGGCTGAGGACTAGTGGCCGTCGGGAGCAAGTTCATCACCGAATCGCTCAAGGACCCATCGGAAGACGACACCTCGGGATGGACCCTAGCCGGACTACATACAAGTTTAGCGTTATAACAAAACTATGAAGCAAAATTACGATAGAGTGCGGATACTTACGATCTCACTAGGGGCTTCTTCCTGGGCAGCCACCCCTCCTCACTATCGGCAGTGGTGGCGGAGTAGTCTGGAAGGGACGCCTTTCCCTTCTTGGGTGTCCCAGCCTCCCCCTCCAGGGCGGCCTTCCTTCCCCCCCCATACGGGGAGGTGGAGTTTCTTCTTGTTTCCCCCCGCCTCCGCGGGAGGAATCTTCCTCGTCGTCCGTATGACGGCCTTGCGCCGGGGGCCTCTCCTGGCCCCTGGCCCGCCCTCTCAGGCCCTTCGTCCTTTCCGGATGGGGCGGCCTCCTCCTCCTCCTCTTCTTCTTCCCCTTTGGGGGAGGAGTGTGCCTCGTCGTCTTCGGACGAGGCTTCCGGTGAAACCTTATGTCGGAGACCCTTTCGGATCCACGGGGCCTTCTTTTCGGCCTTTTTCTCCGGTACCTTGTAGGGCGCCGGGACTAGCATCTCCGTCAGGAGAGCATCAGCCGGGTCTTCTGGCAATGGAGCCAGACAGTCAATCTGCTCCGCTGTGCCCACATAATCCTGAACAAATATGCACAATTGCTTAAGGCTCCCCCATGAATATATTGGGAAGAACCGAATCCGGTGGTAGCCTGAGAACTCACCTGACCAGGAGGCCGTGCGACGTGGAGCCCACGGTCCTTAGATGTGGGAGGAGGTACTTCGGAGGCCTTGAACAACGCCTTCCATGCGTTTTTGTGCTTCATGCCATAGAGCCTCTAAAGCGTCTAGTGTTCGGCCGGCACGAACTCCCACAGATTGAATGCCCGCCTTTGGCACGGCAGAATCCGGCGAACGACCATGACCTGGATCACGTTGACAAGCTTGATGTTCTTGTCCTTCATGCTCTTGATGCAGTTTTCGAGTCCGGTCAGCTCTGTAGATTCGCCCCAGGATAGGCCCTTCTGTTCCCTGGAGGTGAGCCACATGGGGGTTCTGGATCGGATCTCGGGGGCCGCTGCCCAGTTGGTGTCACGCGGCTCGATGATGTAGAACCACCCCGATTGCCACCCCTTCACGGTTTCCGCAAAGGATCCGTCAAGCCAGGTGACGTAAGGCATCTTGCCCACCATGGCTCCTCCGCACTCCGCTTGCTGGCCGCTCACAATCTTCAGCTTCACGCAGAAGATTTGCAGCCACAAGCCGAAATGAGGCTTGATGCGGAGGAAGGCCTCGCATACGACGATGAACGCCGAGATGTTGAGGACGAAGTTCGGGGCTAGATGATGGAAATCTAGCCTGTAGTAGAACATGAGCCCACGGACGAAGGGGTGAAGTGGAAACCCCAGTCCATGGACGAAGTGGGTGAGAAACACGACCCTCTCGTGGGGTCCTGGGGTTGGAATGACCTGCCCGTCATCTGGTAGCCGGTGCGCTATGTCTGCGGCCAAGTATCTGGCCGCCCGAAGATTTGCGATATTCTTCTCCTTCACGGTGGAAGCCACCCACTTGCCTCCTGCTCCGGACATGTTTAGCTGTGCGGATAAAACTTGGACTAGGGCGCTGGAGCTCGAGGGGGCAAGAGTGGGCAAAGGAGGAAGAAGGCGTGGGTAAAAATGGGGAACTCTTATCCCTTTATAGAGGCGACGGAAGCGGTGCACCTCCCCACTTGCCCATTGGGAATCGCTCACCTCCCAAGCGCCACAAATTGATGGCATGGTGGGATTACCCATACCCGTATTGATGAGAATCCTGTGATAAGGGGACACGATCTCTGCTTTGACAAGACGTGTCAAGGAAACCGCCTCGCAATATGCACTGTGGCTGGTTGAAGGAAAACGGTTCGAATAATGACCCGACCGTAATGACATGTTACGTCTAAAAAGTTGTCAGCAGAGTACATTTGTGAAATATCATTCTCTCTACGGTGATATATGAAGATCATTTTGCAGATCCGGACACGGTCTTCATGTTCGATAATTACCTTGGAGTATTCAGAGAAGGAACCCACCTTGCAATTCCGAAGACAAGACTGTGCGCCGGACTCATCGCCATTGAAGCCTGGTTCAGGGGCTACTGAGGGAGTCCTGGATTAGGGGGTATCCGGACAGCCAGACTATATACATCATCCGGACTATTGAAGCGTGAAGATACAAGACTCAAGACTTCGGCCCGTGTCCGGATGGGACTCTCCTTTGCATGGAGGACAAGCTTGGCGATCCAGATATTATATTTCCTTCCTTGTAACCGACTCCATGTAAACCCTAGCCCTCTCCAGTGTCTATATAAACCGGAGAGGTTGGTCCTTAGAAGGCCAATCACAATTACAATCATACCAACATAGGCTAGCTTCTAGGGTTTAGCCTCTACGATCTCGTGGTAGATCTACTCTTGTACTACTCATATCTTCAATATTAATCAAGCAGGAAGTAGGGTTTTACCTCCATCGAGAGGGCCCGAACCTGGGTAAACATTGTGTTCCTTGCTTCCTGTTACCATCAGCCTAGACGCACAGATCGGGACCCCCTACCCAAGATCCGCCGGTTTTGACACCGACAGCGGTGCCCCCCTCCACCGTTTACTCCTATGGTCATATTGTCATAGTGCTTAGGTGAAGCCCTGCGCGGATCACTTCGCCGTCACCATCACCACGCCGTTGTGCTGACGAAACTCTGCCTCGACACTTTGCTGGATCAAGAGTTCGAGGGACATCATCAAACTGAACATGTGCAGAAATCAGAGGTACTATAAATTCGGTGCTTGATCGGTTGAATCGAGAAGATGTTCGACTACATCAACCGCGTTAAGCTAACGCTTCTGCTTTCGGTCTACGAGGTGGCATCCGAGCCAGGTCTATAAGGAGATGATATGCACGAGTAGAGCACAAAGAGTTGTGGGCAGTGATCGGCAACTGGCAGGAGCCTTATGGTTGTCGCTTTATTGTATGAAATACAAACGCCATGTAATTGCTTTACTTTATCACTAAGTGGTAGCAATAGTCGTAGAAGCAATAGTTGGCGAGACGACCATGACGCTATGATGGAGATCAATGTGTCCAGCCAGTGACGATGGAGATCATGATGTTGCTTTGGCGATGGAGATCAAAAGAACAAGATGATGATGGCCATATCAAGTCACATATTTTGATTGCGTGTGATGTTTATCTTTATGCATCTTATTTTGCTTAGTTCGACGGTAGCATTATAAGATGATCCCTTACTAAAATTTGAAGGTATAAGTGTTCTCCCCGAGTATGCACTGTTGCGAAAGTTCTTCGTGCTAAGACACCACGTGATGATCGGGTGTGATAAGTTCTACGTTCAAAGACAACATGTGCAAGCCAGTTTTGCACATGCAGAATACTCAGATTAAACTTGACGAGCCTAGCATATATAGATATGGCCTCGGAACACTGGAGACCGAAAGGTCGAACGTGAGTCATATAGTGGATATGATCAACATAGAGATGTTCACCGTTGATGACTACTCCATCTCACGTGATGATCAGACATGGATTAGTTGATTTTGATCACGTATCATTTAGATGACTTGAGGGATGTCTATCTAAGTGGGAGTTCTTAAGTAATATGATTAATTGAAGTTAATTTATCATGAAATTAGTCCTGATAGTTTTTGCATATCTATGTTGTAGATCAATGGCCAGTGATACCGTTCCCTTGAATTTTAGTGCGTTCCTAGAGAAAGCTAAGTTGAAAGATGATGGTATCAACTACACGGACTGGGTCCGTAACTTGAGGATTATCCTCATTGCTGCACAGAAGAATTATGTCCTTGATGCACCGCTAGGTGTACCACCTGCCCCAGCAACTGCAGACATTGTAAATGCGTGGCAGTCGCGTGTTGATGACTACTCGTTAGTTCAACGTGCCATGCTTTACGGCTTAGAATCGGGAATTCAAAGGCGTTTTGAACGTCATGGACCATATGAGATGTTCCAGGAGTTGAAGTTAATATTTCAAGCAAATGCCCGAGTTGAGAGATATGAAGTCTCCAACAAGTTCTATAGCTGCAAGATGGAGGAGAACAGTCATGTTAGTAAGCACATACTCAGAATATCTGGGTACCATAATCACTTGACTCAGCTGGGAGTTAATCTTCCAGATGATTGTGTCATTGACAGAATTCTTCAATCACTGCCACCAAGCTACAAAGACTTCGTGATGAACTACAATATGCAATGGATTGAAAAAACTATACCCGAGCTCTTCGCAATGCTAAATGCTGCGGAGGTAGAAATCAAGAAGGAGCATGAAGTGTTGATGGTTAACAAGACCACTAGTTTCAAGAAGAAGGGCAAGGGTAAGAAGGGAAACTTCAAGAAGAATGACAAGCAAGTTGTCACTCCCGGGAAGAAACCCAAAGCTGGACCCAAGCTTGAAACTGAGTGCTTCTATAGCAAAGGGACTGGTCATTGGAAGTGGAACTACCCCAAGTATTTGGCGGATAAGAAGGATGGCAAAGTGAACAAAGGTATATTTGGTATACATGTTATTGATGTGTACCTTACTAATTCTCGTAGTAGTGCCTGGGTATTTGATACCAGTTCGGTTTCTCATATTTGTAACTCGAAGCAGGGACTACGGATCAAACGAAGATTGGCTAAGGATGAGATGACGATGCGTGTCAGGAATGGTTCCAAGGTCGATGTGATCATCGTCGGCACACTACCCTCTACATCTACCTTCGGGATTAGTTTTAAACCTGAATAATTGTTATTTGGTTCCATTGTTGAGAATGAACATTATATATGGATCTTGTTTAGTGCGAGACGGTTATTCACTTAAATTAGAGAATAATGGTTGTTCTATTTATATGAGTAATATCTTTTATGGTCATGCACCCTTGAAAACTGACCTATTTCTGTTGAATCTTGATCGTGGTGATACACATATTCATAATATTGATGCCAAAAGATGCAAAGTTGATAATGATAGTGCAACTTATTTGTGGCACTGCCGTTTGGGTCATATCGGTGTAAAGCGCATAAAGAAACTCCATAAATATGGACTTTTGTAATCACTTGATTATAAATCATTTGATACTTAGGAACCGTGCCTTATGGTCAAGATGACTAAAACGCCGTTCTCCGGAACAATGGAACGAGCTAATGAATTATTGGAAATAATACATACCGATGTATGCGGTCCGATGAGTGTTGAGGCTCGTGGCGGGTATCGTTATTTTCTGACCTTCACAAATGATTTGAGCAGATATGGGCATATCTACTTAATGAAACACAAGTCTGAAACATTTAAAAAGTTCAAAGAATTTCAGAGTGAAGTGGAGAATCATCGTAACAAGAGAATAAAGTTTCTACGGTCTGATCGTGGAGGTGAATATTTGAGTTTTGAGTTCGGCCTTCATTTAAAACAATATGGAATAGTTTCACAGCTCATGCCACCTGGAACACCACAGCGTAATGGTGTGTCCGAACATCGTAACCGCACTTTATTAGATATTGTGCGATCTATGATGTCTCTTACCGATTTACCACTATCATTTTGGGGTTATGCATTAGAGACAGCTGCATTCACATTATACAGGGCACCGTCAAAGTCCGTTGAGACGACACCGTATGAACTATGGTTTGGCAACAAACCTAAGCCGTCGTTTCTTAAAGTTTGGGCATGCGATGCTTATGTCAAAAGGCTTTAGCCTGATAAGCTCGAACCCAAATCGGAGAAGTGCGTCTTCATAGGATACCCTAAGGAAACAATTGGGTACACCTTCTACCACAAGTCCGAAGGCAAGATTTTTGTTGCTAAGAACGGAACCTTTCTAGAGAAGGAGTTTCTCTTGAGAGAAGTGAGTGCGAGGAAAGTAGAACTTGATGAGGTAATTGTACCAACTCTCAATTTGGAAGGTAGCTCATCCGCGAAATCTGTTCCCGTGATGCTGGAGAGGAAGCTAATGATAAAGATCATGAATCTTCAAATCAAGTTGCTACAGAACCTCGTAGGTCAAACAGAGCACGATCCACACCAGAGTGGTACGGTAATCCTGTTCTATAAGTCATGTTGCTTGACCATGAAAAACCTACGAACTATGAAGAAGCTATGATGAGCCCAGATTCCGATAAATGGCTTGAGGCCATGAAATCTGAGATAGGATCCATGTATGAGAACAAAGTGTGGACTTTGGTGGATCTGCCCGATGATCGGCGACCCATAGAGAATAAATGGATCTTCAGGAAGAAGACTGACATTGATGGTAATGTTACTGTCTATAAAGCTTGACTTGTTGCAAAAGGTTTTCGACAAGTTCAAGGAGTTGACTACGATGAGACATTCTCACTGTTGGCGATGCTTAAGTCTGCCCGAATCATGTTAGCAATTGCCGCATTTTATGATTATGAAATCTAGCAAATGGATGTAAAAATTGCATTCCTTAATGGATTTCTTAAACAAGAGTTGTATATGATGCAACCAAAAGGTTTTGTCGATCCTAAAGGTGCTAACAAAGTGTGCAAGCTCCAGCGATCCATTTATGGACTGGTGCAAGCATCTCGGAGTTGGAATATACGCTTTGATGAGGTGATCAAAGCATATGGTTTTATACAGACTTTTGGAGAAGCCTGTATTTACAAGGAAGTGAGTGGGATCTCTATAGCATTTCTATATTATATGTGGATGACATATTGTTGATTGGAAATGATGTAGAATTTCTGGATAGCATAAAAGGATACTTGAATAAGAGTTTTTCAATGAAAGACCTCGGTGAAGATGCTTATATATTGGGCATCAAGATATATAGAGATAGATCAAGACGCTTTATAGGACTTTCACAAAGCACATACCTTGATAAAGTTTTGAAGAAGTTCAAAAGGGATCAGTCAAAGAAAGGGTTCTTGCCTGTATTACAAGGTGTGAAGTTGAGTCAGACTCAATGCCCGAACACTTCAGAAGATAGAGAGAAAATGAAAGTCATTCCCTATGCCTCGGCCATAGGTTCTATCATGTATGCTATGCTGTGTACCAGACCTGATGTGTGCCATGCTATTAGTTTAGCAGGGAGGTACCAAAGTAATCCAGGAGTGGATCACTGGACAGCAGTCAAGAACATCCTGAAGTGCCTGAAAAGGACTAGGGATATGTTTCTCATTTATGGAGGTGACAAAGAGCTTGTCGTAAGTGGTTACGTCGACGCTAGCTTTGACACTGATCCGGATGATTCTAAGTCACAATCTGGATATGTATTTCTATTGAATGGTGGAATTGTTAGTTGGTGCAGTTCCAAGCAGAGCGTCGTGGCACGATCTATATGTGAAGCAGAGTACACAGCTTCTTCAGAAGCAGCAAATGAAGGAGTCTGGATGAAGGAGTTCATATCCGATATAGGTGTAATACCTAGTGCATCTGGTCCAATGAAAATCTTTTATGACAATACTGGAGCAATTGCCTTGGCGAAGCAATCCAGATTTCACAAAAAAACCAAACACATCAAGAGATGTTTCAACTCCATTCGAGATTTGGTCAAGGAGGGAGACATGGAGATTTGCAAAATACATAAGGATCTGAATGTTGCAGACCTATTAACTAAGCCTCTTCCACAAGCAAAACATGATCAGCACGAAGAGTCCATGGGTGTTAGATTCATTACAATGTAATCTAGATTATTGACTCTAGTGCAAGTGGGAGACTGAAGGAAATAGGCCCTAGAGGTAGTAATAAAGTTGTTATTTATATCTCCTTATATCATGATAAACGTTTATTATTCATCCTAGAATTGTATTAACCGAAAACTTGATACATGTGTGAATACATAGACAAAACACCATGTCCCTAGTATGCCTTGGTACGTCTCCAGCGTATCTATAATTTTTTATTGTTCCATGCTATTATATTATCCGTTTTGGATGTTTAATGGGCTTTAATATGCTCTTTTATATTATTTTTGGGAGTAACCTATTAATCGGAGGCCCAGTGTCAGTTTCTGTTTTTTTGCCTATTTTAGAGTTTTGCAGAAAAGGAATACCAAACGGAGTCCAAACGGAATGGAACCTTCACGATGATCTTTCTTGGACCGAAAGCAAACCAGAAGACATGGAGTTGAAGTCATAAACGCCACGAGGCGTCCATGAGGCAGGAGGGCGCGCCCCCACCCTCGTGGGCCCCTCGTAGCTCCATCGACGTACTTCTTTTGCCTATATATACTCACCCTAGGAACATCACGGGAGCCAAGAAACCACTTTTCCACCGCCGCAACCTTCTGTACTCGTGAGATCTCATCTTGGGGCCTTTTCCAGCGATCTGCCGGAGGGGAAATTAGTCACGGAGGGCTTCTACATCAACACCATTGCCTCACCGATGAAGCATGAGTTGTTTACCACAGACCTTCGGGTCCATAGTTATTACCTAGATGGCTTCTTCTCTCTCTTTGATTCTCAATACAAAGTTCTCCTCAATGTTCTTGGAGATCTATTCGATGTAATACTCTTTTGCGGTGTGTTTGCCGAGATCCGATGAATTGTGGATTTATGAACAAGATTTTCTATGAATATCATTTGGTTCTTCTCCGAATTCTTATATGCATGATTTGATATCTTTGCAAGTCTCTTCGAATTATCGATTTAGTTTGGCCTAGTAGATTGATCTTTCTTGCAATGCGAGAAGTGTTTAGCTTTGGGTTCAATCTTACGGTGTCCTTTCCCAGTGATAGTAGGGGCAGCAATGCATGTATTGTATTGTTGCCATCGAGGATAAAAAGATGGGGTTTATATCATATTGCTTGAGTTTATCCCTCTACATCATGTCATCTTGCTTAATGCGTTACTCCATTCTTATGAACTTAATACTCTAGATGCATGCTGGATAGCGGTCGATGTGTGGAGTAATAGTAGTAGATACAGAATCGTTTCGGTCTACTTGACACGGACGTGATGCCAATGTTCATCATTGCCTTAGAGGTCTTCATAATTATGCGCTTTTCTATCAATTTCTCAGCAGTAATTTGTTCACCCACCGTAATACATGCTATCTCGAGAGAAGCCATTAGTGAAACCTATGGCCCCCGGGTCTTTTTTCCATTATATTGTATCACTTTTACATATTGTTGAATCTCGTTTACTATTTTGCAATCTTTACTTTCCAATCTATACAACAAAAATACCAAAAATATTTACTTTACTATCTCTATTAGATCTAACTTTTGCGAGTGACCGTGAAGGGATTGACAACCCTTTTATCGCGTTGGTTGCAAGGTTCTTGATTGTTTGTGCAGGTACTAGATGACTTGTGCGTCATCTCCTACTGGATTGATACCTTGGTTCTCAAAACTGAGGTAAATACTTACGCTACTTTGCTGCATCACCCTTTCCTCTTCAAGGAAAAAACCAACGCAAGCTCAAGAGCTAGCAAGAAGGATTTCTTGCGCCGTTGCCAAGGAGATCTACGCCAAGTCAATCCATACCAAGTACCCATCATAAACTCTTCTCCCTCGCGTTACATTATTTGCCATTCACCTCTCATTTTCCTCTCCCCCACTTCTAAAATGATTTTCGAAAACCTTTGCCTTTTCTTCGCCCCTCTTCTGTTCGTCTCTTTTCGCTTGCTTCTTGTGTGCTTGTGTGTTGGATTGATTGTTTGTCACGATGGCTCAAGATAATACTAAATTGTAGGACTTTCCCAATACCAACAACAATGATTTTATTAGCACTCCGATTGATCCTACTACCGATGCTGAATCTTGTGAAATTAATGCCGTTTTGTTGAATCTTGTTATGAAAGATCAATTTTCTGGCCTTCCTAGTGAAGATGCCGCAACCCATCTAAACAACTTCGTTGATTTGTGTGATATGCAAAAGAAGAAAGATGTGGATAATAATATTGTTAAATTGAAGCTATTTCTGTTTTCGCTTAGAGATCGTGCTAAAAGTTGGTTCTCTTCTTTGCCTAAAAATAGTATTGATTCATGGAATAAGTGCAAACATGCTTTTATCTCTAAGTATTTTCCTCCCGCTAAGATCATCTCTCTTAGGAACGATATTATGAATTTTAAGCAACTTGATCATGAGCATGTTGCACAAGCTTGGGAGAGGATGAAATTAATAATACATAATTTCCCTACCCATGGTTTGAATTTGTGAATGACTATACAAAAAATTATGCCAGATTGAATTTTGCTTCTAGAAATCCTTTAGATTCGGCCGCGGGAGGCACTTTTACGGAAATCACTTTAGGAGAGGCTACTAAGCTCCTAGATAATATTATGGTTAATTATTCTCAATGGCACACCGAAAGATCCACTAGTAAAAAAGTTCATGCGATTGAAGAGATTAATGTTTTGAGTGGAAAGATGGATGAACTTATGAAATTGTTTGCTAATAAAAGTGTTTCTTCTGATCCTAATGATATGCCTTTGTCCATTTTGATTGAGAATAATAATGAATCTACGGATGTGAATTTTGTTGATAGGAACAATTTTGGTAACAACGCGTATAGAGGCAATTTTAATTCTAGGACGTTTCCTAGTAATTCCTCTAACAATTATGGTAATTCCTACAACAACTCTTATGTAAATTTTAATAAGATGCCCTCTGATTTTGATAATAGTGTTAAAGATTTTATGAGTTCGCAAAAGAATTTCAATGCTTTGATTGAAGAAAAGTAGCTTAAGATTGATGAGTTGGCTAGGAACGTGGATAGAATTTCTCTTGATGTTGACTCTTTTAAACTTAGATCTATTCCACCTATGGTATCAATGAGTCTCTCAAAGCCATGGAAGAAGGAAATATTAGATTTCAATTTATGGATTGCATATCAAAGATGGCAATACCTAGATCTATTCTTGTTTTTATGCCTAGCTAGGGGCGTTAAACGATAGCGCTTGTTGGGAGGCAACCCAATTTTATTTTTGTTCTTTGCTTTTTGATCCTGTTTAGTAATAATTCATATAGCTTCTGTTCAGATGTGGTTTTATGTTTTAGTTAGTGTGTGTGCAAAGTAGAACCTTTGGGAAGACTTGGGTGAAGTCTTTGCGATCTTGCTGTAAAAAGCAGAAACTTTTGCGCTCACGAGAATAGCTGTCATTTTTTACATAAGAGTGATTTTAGATTGATTATTTTTGCAAATGATTAATAGAAAAGTTCCCCACGTCCACCTATTTTGTTCAGAATTTTTATAGTTACAGAAGTATTCGAAAGTTACAGATTTCTACAGACTGTTCTGTTTTTGAGAGATTCTGTTTTTCGTGTGTTGTTTGCTTATTTTGATGAATCTATGAGTAGTATCGGGGGGTATGAACCATATAGAAGTTGTAATACAGTAGGTTTAACACCATATAAATAAATAATGAGTTCATTACAATACCTTAAAGTGATGGTTATTTTCTTATACTAACGGAGCTCATGAGATTTTCTGTTGAAGTTTTGTGTTGTAAAGTTTTCAAGTTTTTGGGTAAAGATTTGATGGATTTTGGAATAAGGAGTGGCAAGAGCCTAATCTTGGGGATTCCCAAGGCACCCCAAGGTAAAATTCAAGGACAACCAAAAGCCTAAGCTTGGGGATGCCCCGGAAGGCATCCCCTCTTTCGTCTTTGTCTATCGGTAACTTTACTTGAGGCTATATTTTTATTCACCACATGATATGTGTTTTTCTTGGAGCGTCTTGTATGATTTGAGTCTTTGCTTTTTAGTTTACCACAATCATACTTGTTGTACACACCTTTTGGGAGAGACACACATGAATCGGAATTTATTAGAACACTCTATGTGCTTCACTTATATCTTTTGAGCTAGATAATATTGCTCTAGTGCTTCGCTTATATCTTTTTAGAGCACTATGGTTATTTTTTTATAGAAATTATTGATCTCTCATGCTTCACTTATATTATTTTGAGATTCTTTTAGAACAACATGGTAATTTGCTTTGTTTATAAAATTAGTCCTAATATGATGGGCACCCAAGATCGGTATAATAAAAACTTTCATATAAAGTGCATTGAATACTATGAGAATTTGATTGTTTATGATTGTTTTGAGATATGAAGATGGTGATATTAGAGTCGTGCTAGTAGAGTAGTTGTGAATTTGAGAGATACTTGTGTTAAAGTTTGTGATTCCCGTAGCATTGCACATATGGTGAACCGTTATGTGATGAAGTTGGAGCATGATTTATTTATTGAATGTCTTCCTTATGAGTGGCAGTCGGAGACGAGCGATGGTCTTTTCCTACCAATCTACCCCCCTAGGATCATGCGCGTAGTACTTTGTTTTGATAACTAATAATTTTTTGCAATAAGTATGTGAGTTCTTTATGACTAATGTTGAGTCCATGGATTATACGCACTCTCACCCTTCCACCATTGCTAGCCTCTCTTGTGCCGCGCAACTTTCGCCAGTACCACACACCCACCATATACCTTCCTCAAAATAGCCACCATACCTACCTATTATGGCATTTCCATAGCCATTCCGAGATATATTGCCATGCAACTTTTCACCGTTCTGTTTATTATGACACGCTCCATCATTGTTATATTGCCTTGCATGATCATGTAGTTGACATCGTATTTGTGGCAAAGCCACCATTCATAATCTATACCTATACTAATTACAGACTCCCAAGTAATTACCATGTTAATTAGAATTTACGGGCCGTTCATCTGGTGGGGCCGAGTTTTTACGGTGCAAATCTTTTGAGACTCCTAAAAAAATCTCACATAAAATAGAATTATAATATCAAATTTATGATTCGTTCATTTGGTGGGACCATGAAAACTCCAGATGTCTCCTTTCACCGTAATCCATAAGTAAGAAGGGTATGAATTATCGATCTATCCCTCAGCTATCTTCTCTTCACGTCAGGCCGCTGCCGCTGACTTCTACCAAATTGGCAGCGCAACCTCCTCCTCCGCCTCCACAAAGTTTGATCAAGTCATGCCCGATCAAGAGGTGGTGAGCGTGTATGTTCAGCAGGTTGTTTCCAGTCTCGCTGGATCAACAAATTACATCGGAAGGATTAGTGCCCACACATGGCCGGTGCTCAGGCCAGTACGAGTACAGCCACAATCCTGTTGCAAACTGGCTCTCTCATGTTCGTGTGTTAGCAGCTGGAATAAATTGATATCTATTACCTGTACGGTACGTACCTACTAGCACATCCGGCCGAAATTTATCAATCTACTTGGTAAGTCAGGTTGTCTGTCCGTACACCTGCCTGTGCAATTTGACTCGCAACCTACGCAAAAATCCTTTGTTTCAGACAACACCCATCCTGCTCCTTCTCTCTTGACTAACATTATTACTAAATCTGACGGTTTACTCCAGTTTTCCAATCAAGAGACGACAACACGACACAGATACCTAATGAAGGAGCAATGTCCTATTTATCTGGATGTACAAGCTAGACAGCGGTGAGCACATATAGCCGCACGAGAAAAGCAACGCTTCATGGAAACAATAGCAGTCTAGCACGCCGATTTATTTTGATGGCCTTCACTTCAGGTACTCGCACCCGAATACATGTATTGTTTTATGTCTGTAGTTGTCTATGAATGAAACAGACCATGCATTGCATCCATGCCTCATGGCTATTTATTTCTATAGCGATTGTATGGACTGCTATTTTCTTAAACATAGTAAAACTGTCTTGGGTTCTTAGTTCGCAATTATTAAAAATAAGCTTTTGTTTCTTTTGGTTGATACTCTCATCAAGAATGCACTTTCTAATGCAATACCCCGGAAGTATTCTATCACACAGAAACCAGAATCATAACTATTGATTATTGTCCATTATAAACCTTCCCTGTGTTCCCGCACTGGCATGGACATAATTTTTAGTGTTTAATAGATTATTGCTCAAATAATCCACCAATAAATGAGTTATTTTTTCACTAACTTCCACATAAATGTAGGCTGAAGTACAATGTCACTTCCCAGTCTTCTTTTAGCGTGAACACTTACTAACTATGGAAGTCGCATTTGATTGAACTTTTCACTTAAATCAGATGTGTAGTAATGAATAAATATCCATTGTTTTACTTTGCAAAAGGTCACACTTTGTAGTAATTTGTGTCTCATATATATTTAATAATTCAAGACTCTTTACCTTTCAACATGTTAATCCACATCTTCACAATTATTTAGGCGCATTATAAATTAATGAGTTGAATTATATTTGAAATTGAGCTTATTCTTAGGAGATTAAACATGGCAGGAAATTTGACGTTCAAGTAACCTTATTTTAAACAATGTATAGACCCTCCTATACTCATGATATTCTAGAAAGGTGGGAAAGAGAGAAAAGATAGGATTATGATGTCATCATAGATCATGTTTCCTTCCACCATATAAAAAACACGGCATTGTTTGCAAGAGTTTGGTGAGTGTAGCGCAAACGAAATCTTACGAAAATAACCTATATAGAAGACAATGTTTTTATTTATATTTTAATCCCTCTGATAGAAAATAAGTGTCGTGGTTTAATTCAGTGACCTGGAGGGAGTAGGATTTATGGTAATTACCAGTTTCTAAAATTTAATTGGGCGTATACTAAATATGTTGTGGAGTGTTATTAAGACAACAGAAACAGATTGAGAGTGATAAAAATTATACTTTTCTACATTCCATTTAATAATAATTATTATTATTATTATTATTATTATTATTATTATTATTATTATTATTATTATCATTATCATTATAAAATTCATTTCTAACAGCATGCAACTAATTAATGTTAATAGAACTTAACTAGTCCCTCCATTCCATAATGTTGTGCCTAAAGATTACTAGCACCGTTACCCATAAAAAAAAATTACTACCTATGTTCCCCAATATAAGTTTTTTTAGAGATTTCACTACATACAGAGCAAAATGAGTGACATACACTCTAAAATATGTCTATATATATCCGTATGTAGTGCATATTGAGATCTCTAAAAGGTCTTATATTTCGAAATGTAGGGAGTATTTAGGAAGTCGAACTTCATCAATTTTGACCAACTATCTAGAGAAAGTATCTAGATACTATACTTCCATATAATTTTGTATCATCGTTGTTGATATTTTTCTCAATAACTTGGTCAAACTTTGTGATCTTTGACTTTAAGAAAAAACTATGCGCACTACATTGTGGAATGGAGGGAGTAATATAAATCTATATAAAGATTGGCTAGCCCGTGCAGACACATGGGTTGACGACTAGTTTTCCCTAATTTTGGTAGAATTGTTGGGGTACCAGAAGTATGGTGAATGTTCAGATTGCTACAGACTGTTCTGTTTTTGACAGATTATGTTTTTGATGCATAGTTTACTTGTTTTGAATAAACTATCAATCTCTATCAGTGGATTAAGCCATGGAAAAGCTATATTACATTAGACATAATGCAAAAACAAAATATGAATTGGTTTGCAACAGTACTTAGAGTAGTGATTTGCTTTATTATACTAATGGATCTTACCGAGTTTTTTGTTGAAGTTTTGTGTGGATGAAGTGTTTGATCAAGAAGGTCTTGATATGAGGAAAAGGAGGAGAGGCAAGAGATCAAGCTTGGGGATGCCCAAGGCACCCCAAGTAAATATTCAAGGAGACTCAAGCATATAAGCTTGGGGATGCCCCGGAAGGCATCCCCTCCTTCTTCAACAAGTATTGGTATGTTCTCGGATTCATTTCGTTCATGTGATATGTGCGAATCTTGCAGCGTCTTTTACATTTAGTTTTCATTTTTATTTTATGTACCATGCTGGTATGAGATAGTCCTTGGTTGATTTATAGAATTTTCATTGCACTTCACTTAAATCTTTTGAGTATGGCTTTATAGAATGCTTCATGTGCTTCACTTATATCATTTGAAGTTTGGATTGTCTGTTTCTCTTCACATAAAAAACCGCCATTGGTAGAATGCTCATTTGCTTCACTTATATTTGTTAGAGCGTGGGCATATCTTTTGTAGAAAGAATTAAACTCTCTTGCTTCACTTATATCTATTTAGAGAGATGACAGGAATTGGTCATACGATTGGTTAGTCATAAAATCCTACATAAACTTGTAGATCGCTGAATATGATATGTTTGATTCCTTGCAATAGTTTTGCGATATAAAGGTGGTGATATTTGAGTCGTGCTAGTTGAGTAATTGTGAAATTGAGAATTACTTGTGTTGAGGTTTGCAAGTCTCGTAGGATGCACGTATGGTAACCGTTGTGTGACAAATTTGAAGCATGGGGTGTTTCTTTGGTTCTCTTCCTTATGAGTGGCAGTCGGGGATGAGCGATGGTATTTTCCTACCAATCTATCCCTCTAGGGGCATGCGTAGTAGTACTTTGCTTCAAGGGCTAATAAACTTTTGCAATAAGTATATGAGTTCTTTATGACTAGTGTGAGTCCATGGATTATACGCACTCTCACCTTCCATCATTGCTAGCCTCTTCGATACCGTTCATTGCCCTTTCTCACCTTGAGAGTTGGTGTAAACTTCGCCGGTGCATCCAAACTCCGTGATACGATACGCTCTATCACACATAAACCTCCTTATATCTTCCTCAAAACAGCCACCATACCTACCTATCATGGCATTTCCATAGCCATTCTGAGATATATTGCCATGCAACTTCCATCATCATCATATACATGACCTGAGCATTCATTGTCATATTGCCTTGCATGATCGTAAGATAGCTAGCATGATGTTTTCATGGCTTGTCCGTTTTTTGATGTCATTGCTACGCTAGATCATTGCACATCCTGGTACACCGCCGGAGGCATTCATATAGATCCATATCTTTGTTCTAGCATCAAGTTGTAATATTGGGTTGTAAGTAAATAAAAGTGTGATGATCATCATTATAGAGCATTGCCCCATAAAAAAGAGATTGGCCAAAGAAACCTAAATAAAAAAAGGGGGGCCAAAGAAGCCCATCCAAAAAAGGAGGAAAGGGGCAATGATACTATCCTTTTACCACACTTGTGCTTCAGAGTAGCACCATGTTCTTCATATAGAGAGTCTCCTATATTGTCATTTTCATATACTAGTGGGAATTTTCATTATAGAACTTGTCTTATATATTCCGACGATGGGCTTCCTCAAATGCCCTAGGTCTTCATGAGCAAGCAAGTTGGATGCACACCCACTTAGTTTCAGTTTGAGCTTTCATACACTTATAGCTCCATAGCCCATTGACATCAATTGATGGGCATCTCCATAGCCCATTGATTAGCCGCGTCGATGTGAGACTTTCTTCCTTTTGTCTTCTCCACATAAACCCCCACCATCATATTCTATTCCACCTATAGTGCTATATCCACGGCTTGCGATCATGTATTGCGTGGGGGTTGAAAAAGCTGAAGCACGTTAAAAAGTATGAACCAATTGCTCGGCTCGTCATCGGGGTTGTGCATGATGGGAGCACTTTGTGTGATGAAAATGAAGCATGGCCAAACCGTATGATTTTGTAGGGATAAGCTTTCTTTGGCTATGTTATTTCGATAAGACATAATTGCTTGGTTGGTATGCTTGAAGTATTATCGTTTTTTGTCAAATGATAGACTATTGCTTTGAATCACTCGCGTCCTAATATTCATGCCATGATTAGACATATGATCAAGATTATGCTAGGTAGCATTCCACATCAAAAATTATCGTTTTTATCATTTACCTACTCGAGGACGAGCAGGAATTAAGCTTGGGGATGCTGATACGTCTCCGTCATATCTATAATTTTTGATTGTTCCATGCTAATATTATTCAACTTTCATATACTTTTGGCAACTTTTTATACTTTTTTTGGGACTAACATATTGATCTAGTGCCCAGTGCCAGTTCCTGTTTGTTGCATGTTTTATGTTTCGCAGAAACCCCATATCAAACGGAGTCCAAATGGGATAAAAATGGACCGAGATCATTTTTGGAATATTTATGATTTTTGGGAAGAAAAACCAACGCGAGACGGTGCCCGAGGGTGTCATGAGGCAGGGGGCGCGCCCCAGGGGGCAGGCGCGCCCCTGACCCTCGTGGAAACCCCGTAAGGCGGTTGACGCTCTTCTTTTGCCGCAATAAAGCTAATTTTCAGAGACAAATCTGGGCGAAAGTTTCAATCCAATCGGAGTTACGGATCTCTGGATATAAAAGAAACGGTGAAAGGGCAGAATCCAGGAACGCAAAAATAGAGAGAGACAGAGAGACAGATCCAATATCGGAGGGGCTCTCGCCCCTCCCACGCCATGGAGACCATGGACCAGAGGGGAAACCCTTCTCCCACCTAGGGAGAAGGTCAAGGAAGAAGAAGAAGAAGGGGGATCTCTCCCCCTCGCTTCCGGTGGTGCCGGAACGCCGCCGGGGGCCATCGTCATCACCGCGATCTACACCAACACCTCCGTCATCTTCACCAACATCTCCATCACCTTATCCCCTCTATATTTAGCGGTCCACTCTCCTGCACCCCGATGTACCCTCTACTTGAACATGGTGCTTTATGCTTCATTTTATTATCCAATGATGTGTTGCCATCCTATGATGTCTGAGTAGATTTTCGTTGTCCTACCGGTGATTGATGAATTGCTATGATTGGTTTAATTTTCTTGTGGTTATGTTGCTTTCCTATTGTGCCCTCCGTGTCACACAAGCATGAGGGATTCCTGCTGTAGGGTGTTGCAATATGTTCATGATTCGCTTATAGTGGGTTGCTTGAGTGACAGAAGCATAAACACGAGTAAGGGGGTTGTGGCGTATGGGATAAAGGGGACTTGATGCTTTAATGCTATGGTTGGGTTTTACCTTAATGATCTTTAGTAGTTGCGGATGCTTGCTAGAGTTCCAATTATAAGTGCATATGATCCAAGAAGAGAAAGTATGTTAGCTTATGCCTCTCCCACATAAAACTTGCTATCGGTCTAGTAAAGTAGTCAATTGCTTAGGGACAATTTCGCAACTCCTACCACCACTTTTCCACACTCGCTATACTAACTTTATTGCTTCTTTATCTAAACAGCCCCTAGTTTATATTTACGTGCTCTTTATTATCTTGCAAACCTATCCAACAACACCTACAAAGTCCTTCTAGTTTCATACTTGTTTTAGGTAAAGCGAACGTTAAGCGTGCGTAGAGTTGTATCGGTGGTCGATAGAACTTGAGGAAATATTTGTTCTACCTTTAGCTCCTCGTTGGGTTCAACACTCTTACTTAACAAAAGAGGCTACAATTGATCCCCTACACTTGTGGGTTATCAGCGTGCATCGAAGGCAGTGTGGGCGGGTGCGGCATTGGAGGGGGGAGGGGCGACACAAAGATAGGGGATCGATCGGATCGAGCGAGAGTGAGAGAGAGGAAAGAAATGTGTGGCTGTCTAGGCAACTTAGCTACGGCGCAGGGCAGAAAAATGCGCTATAGTTAAGTTAGCTATAGCGCGGGGCAGAGCAATGTGCTACTGCTAACCTTTTTTTTCTTTTTCTTTTTCTTTTTCTTATCTATAGTGCATCGCGACAAAACGCGCTATAGGTAAGTTAGCTATAGTGCGGGGCAGAAAAACGCGCTACTACTAAATTTTTTTTCTTTTTCTTTTTCATATTCCGCAACTTCCTTCCTTTTTATTTTATTTTTATTTCTCTTTTTATTTATATTATCCTTTTTCTTTTTCTTTTCCTTTTTCATATTCCACAAACTTTCTTTCTTTTTTGCAAAATTCCTTTCTTTTTCTTTTTCATTTGCACATTTCTTTTTATTTTTATTTTTCATATTCCACTAACTTCCTTCCTTTATTTTTTTATTTTTCTTGCATTTCATTTTCCACAACTTATTAGTTCCTTTTTCTTTTTCTTTCATTTCATTTTGCAAAACATCCTTTCTTTTTCTTTTTCTTTCATTTGCACTTTTCTTTTTCTTATCTTTCTTTTACACTTTCGTTCCTTTAATTTGGTCTGTCATTGGAGCAATACCACTGTTACCATCTGGATAATAATTAGTATAATATAAATTACATCATTTGACCGCTATCGGCGGTATACAAAATAGCTAGACACACACAAACTTTGTGGATTAGTTTGTCAGCTTGGGTGATGACGATGCTTCAGACTGATCTTCTTCCCTCTTTTGTTCCTTGTCGAACAATTGAGCCCATGGTCGTGACTTTTCCTTCTCCAGGGATTATGATCTTTCGTAGGTAATGTAGTCTTCATTCTTCTTTTGACGTA
The DNA here is from genome assembly GCF_002162155.2 of Triticum dicoccoides. Lineage (NCBI taxonomy): Eukaryota > Viridiplantae > Streptophyta > Magnoliopsida > Poales > Poaceae > Triticum > Triticum dicoccoides. Next base: position 45,329,408 of record NC_041389.1, read on the forward strand.
TGTTTCGTCGTCATCAGCATCATCTTCCCTCTTGGGATCACCATACTGGTCATAGTCTTCCTCATTGGCGACTCCATCCATTCCGGTGATGCTCCTTTTGATTCTCCTCACGACAACACGGCTGGGATTGATCGGGTCAATTATAAAGAAACATTGTGTCACGTGTTTAGTGTGTACTGATAACCCACAAGTATAGGGGATCGCAACAATTTTCGAGGGTAGAGTATTCAACCCAAATTTATTGATTCGACACAAGGGGAGCCAAAGAATATTCTTAAGTATTAGCAGTTCAGTTGTCAATTCAACCACACTTGGAAAACTTAATATCTGCAGCAAAGTATTTAGTGGCAAAGTAATATGGATGTAACAGTAACAGTGACAAAATAGTAGCAGTTTTGTAGTAATTGTAACAGTGGCAACAGTAAACTAAGCAAAGATCAATATGTGAAAAGCTCGTAGGCATTGAATTAGTGATGGATAATTATGTCGGATGCGATTCCTCATGCAATAGTTATAACATAGGGTGACACGAAACTAGCTCCAGTTCATCAATGTAATGTAGGCATGTATTCCGAATATAGTCATACGTGCTTATGGAAAATAACTTGCATGACATCTTTTATCCTACCCTCCCGTGGCAGCGTGGTCCTATTGGAAACTAAGGGATATTAAGGCCTCCTTTTAATAGAGTACCGGGCCAAAGCATTAACACTTAGTGAATACATGAACTCCTCAAACTACGGTCATCACCCGTAAGTATCCCGATTATTATCACTTTGGGGTTAACGGATATTAACACATAATAGGTGACTATAGACTTGCAATATAGGATCAAGAACTCACATATATTCATGAAAACATAATAGGTTCAGATCTGAAATCATGGAACTCGGGCCCTACTGACAAGCATTAAGCATAGCAAAGTCATAGCGATATCAATCTCAGAACATAATGGATACTAGGGATCAAACCCTAACAAAACTAACTCGATTACATGGTAAATCTCATCCAACCCATCACCATCCAGGAGGCCTACGATGGAATTACTCACGCACGGCGGTGAGCATCATGAAATTGGTGGTGGAGGATAGTTGATGATGACGACGGCGACGGATTCCCCTCTCCGGAGCCCCGAACGGACTCCAGATTAGCCCTCCCGAGAGAGATTAGGGCTTGGTGGCGGATCCGTATCATAAAACACAATGAATCCTTCTCGCTGATTTTTTTCTCCCGGAACGTGAATATATAGAGTTGGAGTTGAGGTCGGTGGAGCACTAAGGGGCCCACGAGGCAGGGGGCGCGCCCAGGGGGTAGGGTGCGCCCCCCCACCCTCATGGACAGGGTGTGGGCCCCCAGGCCTTGATTCTTTCGCCAGTATTTTTATTAATTCCAAAAATATTCTTCGTGGAGTTTCAGGTCATCCCAAGAACTTTTATTTCTGCACAAAAATAACACCATGGCAATTCTGCTGAAAACTGTGTAAGTCTGGGTTAGTTCCATTCAAATCATGCAGGTTAGAGTCCAAAACAAGGGCAAAAGTGTTTGGAAAAGTAGATACGATGGAGACGTATCAACTCCCCCAAGCTTAAACCTTTGCTTTCCTCAAGCAATTCAGTTGACAAACTAAAAGTGATAAAGAAAACCTTTTACAAACTCTGTTTGCTCTTGTTGTTGTAAATATGTAAAGCCAACATTCAAGTTTTCAGCAAAGATTATGAACTAACCATATTCACAATAACACTTAGGTCTCATGTTTACTCATATCAATAGCATAATCAACTAGCGAGCAATAATAATAAATCTTGGATGACAACACTTTCTCAAAACAATCATAATATGATATAACAAGATGGTATCTCGCTAGCCCTTTCTGAGGTCGCAAAACATAAATGCAGAGCACCTCTGAAGATCAAGGACTAACTGGACATTGTAATTCATGATAAAAGAGATCCAGTCATAGTCATACTCAATATAAATTAATAGTAATGGATGCAAATGACAGCGGTGCTCTACAACTATTGCTTTTTAATAAGAGGATGGTGACTCAACATAAAAGTAAATAGATAGGCCCTTCGGAGAGGGAAGCAAGTATTTGTAGAGGTGTCAAAGCTCGAGTTTTGAAACAGAGATAAATAATATTTTGGGTTGCATACTTTCATTGTCAACATAACAACCAAGAGATCTTGATACCTTCCATGCTGCACAGGTGGTTCCCAAACAGAATGGTAAAGTTTATACTCCCCCACCTCCAACAATCATCAATCCATGGCTTGCCTGAAACAACGGGAGCCTCCAAGTAACAACAATCATGGGGGAGTTTTGTTTGCAATTATTTTGATTTGATTTGAGCATGGGACTGGGCATCCCGGTGACCAGCCATTTTCTCATGAGTGAGGAGCGGAGTCCACTCCTCTTGAGAATAACCCGCCTAGCATGGAAGATACAGACAACCCTAGTTGATACATGAGCTATTCGAGCATGCAAAACAGAATTTCATTTGAAGGTTTAGAGTTTGGCACATACAAATTTACTTGGAATGGCAGGTACATACCGCATATAGGAAGGTAGGGTGGACTCATATGGAATAACTTTGGGGTTTATGGATTTTTGATGCACAAGCAGTATTCCCGCTTAGTACAAGTGAAGGCTAGAAAAAGACTGGGAAGCGACCAATTAGAGAGCGACAACAGTCATGAACATGCATAAAAATTAATAGACATTGAGTGCAAGCATGAGTAGGATATAATCCACCATGAACATAAATATCGTGGAGGCTATGTTGATTTTGTTTCAACTACATGTGTGAACATGTGCCAAGTCGAGTCACTCGGATCGTTCAAAGGAGGCTACCACCCTATCATACCACATCTCAACCATTTTAATAGCATGTTGGCACGCAAGGTAAACCATTATAAAACTCCTAGCTAATTAAGCATGGCATAAGCAACTATAATCTCTAATTGTCATTGCAAACATGTTTATTCATAATAGGCTGAATCAGGAATGATGAACTAATCATATTTACAAAAACAAGATAGGTCGAGTTCATACCAGCTTCTCTCATCTCAATCAGTCCATCATATATCATCATTATTGCCTTTCACTTGCACGACCAAACAGTGTGGATAATAATAATAGTGCACGTGCATTGGACTAAGCTAGAATCTGCAAGCATTTAATACAACGGAAAAGACAAGGTAATGTGGGCTCTTGGTTAAATCAACAATAATACATATGAGATCCACTCAACATTTTCATCATGGTCTTCTCCTCTCGACCCCCAAAGAAAAGAAAAGAAATAAAACTATTTTCACGGGAAACCTCCCAACAAGCAAAAGAAGAGCGAGAAATCTTTTTGGGTTTTCTTTTAATTACTACTACTACTAGCATGGAAAGTAAACTAGCTAAAAGCTATAACTAATTTTTTGGTTTTTCTTAAGGTTATTCAAACTCATAAGAAGAAAGCAAGAAAAGGAAAATAAACTAGCAAGGATGGTACAACGAAAAAGTTGTTGGAGATATGCCCTAGAGGCAATCATGTATGATGATATTTCTTGTGTGTTTACGAATAAATATAGTCCTTGGACATTATCAATGATGTGTATCAGCAAGTACGTGACTTGTTTGTGGGACTATAGATGATGACTGTCCTAAAAGGTCCCTAGTCGAAAGGGCTGTCTGGACGCGCAACCAAGTAGACTAGCATATGACACGGTCGATGGTTTGGTCTCACTAGCCATGGAGCATTGGATGGCATTTCATGAGCGAAGCAGGATGAGTAGGATTCTGTATGCCTCGGCAATCGGATCCATCATGTATAACATCATATTTACAAGGCTCGATGTTGCTTTTGCAATAAGCCTAACAAGTAGATACTAGGCCAACCCAGGTGAGAGTCACTTGGCAGCGTTAAAAACTATTTTGAAGTACCTGAAAAGGATAAAGAGATGTTCCTAGTTTTGGTGGTGAGGAAGAGCTCGTCGTAAGGGGTTACGCCGATGCTAGTTTCCAAAGCGACAGATATGATTGTCCATCACAGTCCGGATTCGTGTATATCGTGAATGGAGGAGCAGTGAGCTGGATGAGTTCCAAGCAAGATACGGTGGCCGATTCTACCACATAAGCTGAATACATTGCGGCTTGTGAAGCTGCAAAAGAAGGTGTTTGGATCCGGTATTTTTTGGATGATCTTGGTATTTTCCCAGCCTCTGTAAAACCGTTGGACCTTTATTGTGATAATTCTGGTGCTATCGCATAAGCCAAGGAGCCGAGGAATCACCACAAGGTCAGACACATAGATCGGAAATATCACCTGATACGAAAGATCGTAAAGAATGGTGATGTAGATGTATGCAAAATTGACATGGATGCAAATGTTGCAGATCCGTTGACTAAGCCGCTTCCACAACCCAAGCATGAGGGGCACGTTAGAGCTATGGGCATTCGATGTCTATTTGATTGACTCTAGTGCAAGTGGGAGACTGTTGGAGATATGCCCTAGAGGCAATCATGTATGATGATATTTCATGTGTGTTTATGAATAAAGATAGTCGTTGGACATTATCAATGATGTGTATCAGCAAGTACATGACTTGTTTGTGGGACTACATTGTACGATGACTGTCCTAAAAGGTCCCTACTTGAAAGGGTTGTGTGGACGCGCAGCCAACTAGACTAGCATATGACACGGTCGATGGCTTGGTCTCACTAGCCATGGAGCATTGGATGCTAACCGGATAATATGGACTTGGAAAGATCTAGTAGCATTTGACGTAGTTGGATCAGAGTCGAGATAAGGTCCGAGTCGGATAGACCTAACTATGAGACGCAACGATATGTCATCTGTGAGTCTCTAGTACAACATACGTTCTATGTCCTAAGACCTGAGCTGACGCATGTACTCGGGATGGTGACAGACCTGCTTTGAGCCGAACAAACGCTACTCCGTGACTGGGTAGTTACTAAGGTATGTTTCGGTCTTGTCTAGACCCATGCTACGAGACGTGGTCGAGGAAGATGGGATTTACCCCTCCGATCAGGAGAGATATACTCTGGGCCCCTCGTGTGATTTGACCAGGATAATCATGGCCATGCAACTAGGATTATGAGATGATTCGGATAGTGGTCGGAATCACTAGAACGAGAAATAGGTCGGGCTAGCACAAGGATGACAATCTCGCCTTGATCCCGACAACATATATATCGTGTGGCAAAGGGAACAGAAGTGTGACATGTTGTATAGGTTCGCCTAACCAGCTTCATAGTCTACTTGGTGTTCAACATGCCTTGTTAGAGGCCGCTACCTACCATGTAGTTCGGAGGTGATCCAAACTACGACCAAGCCGACTTGAACCTAATGGGTCACGCGCTTAAGGGAAGGAACCTACAAGGTCGGATCTGAGGACACTGGTCGGATGTGATCCGAACTGTATTCGGATTGTGGCCGAGTAGACTTGTGGGCTTTAGGGTCCGTGCGTGGCCAAAGTGTTGAACCTGCGACGGACACCTATATAAAGTGGAGGTGCGGCACACTCATGCGGTTGATCGCTTCGGTGCTGTCACAACGGTTTTCATGTGTTGCAAATAGCCACCTCCACTCGCCGCCGTTTGTGTGATCGGACCTAGCAGTCCGCCGCACGATGTTCCTCCTACACGCACGGATACTGTTAGAGGTGGTGCACTTGCGCCGCTCCGGCGAACCTGTTCGCACGATCCGATCGGCTACGTGGGAGACCGGCAAAGAGGAGATGACTCCCGGAACGCGAGGTGACTCTGGGAAAACGCTACCTCAACTCTACTTCCGCTGCATGGCACTGCGCGTCTACTGGTAACAATCTATGATCCATCTCCCGTAGCATGTTCTTGGTTGTTCTGCGCATAGGAAATTTTAATTCGCAGTCGACGCACCATACGTAGAACCCAATAGTGGTATCAGAGCCTCTGCTGTAGGATTTGGATTCAGATTGTATGCATATTAGATATGTGGAGACGACATATGAGATATGTTGTTGTTTGTGAAATCGGCTATGTGCACGATTGATGAGATCAATTGCACATGGGGATTGAAGTGGCTATGTTTTCTGATGATCAGACTCGATGAGGTCGTAACACAACCTACCCCTACCGGTTGGTATCCACTATCGGGGTTAACAGTGAAACGTAAATCCGAATTGGACTCGAGATGATCGATGAGATCGGTCAGACCAGAAAGTTTTGCGTGATCGGAGTTCAGATGCGATCTGTGATTTCCAAAAACGCCGTGTGCGTAGCGCCGTGTATTTCGTACCCGATCACACAAACTGGTAGAATGTGATTCTATGTATAACTTTGTTTTGCAGGTTTGATGTGAGTAGTATGGCTCATATGTATGTGATGCATGTGTGTAATTTATACATGGCCTGCGTGTCATGTTTGTCAGCCGGCAGGAGGCAAAGTGCTGCCATTATAATGTATAACAACCTGCGCGTCGACTTGTGACTCTATGTAAAATTCATTACTAGTTATAGTAGTTGGATAATAGAGATCATGTTGGTGGCTTGGCGTCCGGCGTGACAAACAAGATGGAGTTCCTAGATGGTCATCGGAGTCGGAGACGACCTGGAAGAACATCCATGAAGAAGCCATACTATTTCACAATATGTGTTTATTTGTGATTGTTATGCTTCTTTGTTTCTATGCATGTTAGAATGGTAGAATGATCCCTCATGAATATCAAGCGAATTGCCATCCCTAATGTTGCACCTTCGCACGTCAAGTACATCTAGTAGTGGGCTCATAAAATTGGGGTGCTGCTTGGTGTCCTTGAATTGAAGGGTTCGTGTCGGACACGGACATGCACTGCATCAGGTTAACTTGACAAGGCTATCAAAATGGTTTTGGGCCTTGTGGCAAAGAAGGTTGGGAGACAGGGTATAAGATACCTTCCCGACCGATAGGAGTCGTATAGAGATGCGATTAGCAAGGAGTTGCTTACTGGGTAGGTATGTTGGCTAGCAGTGATGCTAAAGCTCACTGGTCGCATGCGGTAGTCGGATCCTGAATCACTGAGAGTCTGTGGAGGGATGCTGACTTCAATGGGAGTATTTCTATTTAGGATAGAATTACTCTACATAAACACATTGCTTAGTGATTGCATATTTTCTATTGTAGATCAATGGCACCACCTAATCAAACCAACTTTGCATTGAAATCAATTCTGGAAAAGGATAAACTGAATGGAACAAACTTTATCACCTGGTATAGAAATCTGAGAATTGTTCTCAAGCACGATAAAAAGGAACATGTTCTAGAGGATCCACTTCCAGAGGAACCTGTCGATAATGCTAATGCCACAACCAAGAATGCCTACCAGAAACTCGTTGATGAATCAACGGAGATCAGTTGTCTTATGCTGGCTTGTATGGAGCCTGATTTGCAACAGCATTTCGAAAATGTTGAGGCTTACTATATGATCGAGAGTCTCAAGAGCATGTTTCAGACACATGCTAGGACCGAAAGGTTCAACGTCTGGCGATCCCTGATGGATTGCATGCTGAAGGAAGGTGATCTACTGAGCCCACATGTGATCAAGATGATCGGATATGTGCAAGCTTTGGATCGGTTGGGCTTCCCACTCTTGGATGAGCTTGCTACAGATGCAGTTCTAGGTTCTCTTCCACCCAGCTATGGGGCGTTCATCTCGAACTATCATATGCATGGCATGGATAAAAAACTCACTGAATTGCATGCGATGCTCAAAGTGGTAGAGAATGATATTAAGAAAGGCACGCACCAAGTGTTGATGGTGCAGAAATTGGCTAAGTTCAAGAAGAGCTGGTCCAAGAAAAAGGCTAAGGCAAAGGGCACGGAGATGGTAACCTCCGCCGCTGCACCGAAGCCTGGATCGGACTTGAAGACGTTTTGCTATCACTGCAAGGAGACTGGTAACTGGAAGAGGAACTATAGCAAGTGGCTTGCAGAGCATGGCAAGAAGGCCGGAAATGCTTCTTCAGGCAAAGGTACACTTGTTGCATATGTTATAGACATTTACCTTGCTGACATACCTAGTAGCTCTTGGGTATTTGATATCGGATCGGTTGTTCATATTTGCAACTCGATGCAGGGGCTGGTAAGAACTAGGCGTGTAGCACAAGGGGAGATTGACATCAGGGTTGGCAACAAAGCAAGAGTTGTTGCGTTGGAGGTCGGCACGATGCAGCTCCAGCTTCCTTCTGGATTTATTTTGAAATTGAATAATTGTTATTACATTCCTGCACTTAGTCGGAACATTATTTCTACCTCATGCTTGATGAGTCAATGTTATGAATTCAATTTAAAGGACAATGGTTGTTCGATATTTTTGAATGGTACGTTCTGCGGCTATGCACCCATTGTTGATGGGCTATTTATATTGAATCTAGAAACATAACCATTCTATAATGTGAATGTCAAGAGGCATAAGCCTAATGAGATAAATCCGACATACTTCTAGCATTGTCGGCTTGGACACATTAGTCTAAAACGCATGAAGAAGCTCCATGATGATGGGCTCCTAACTTCGTCCGACTTTGAGTCATTCGAGACATGTGAATCATGCTTGCTAGGCAAGATGACTAAGTCACCTTTCGCAAAGAGTTGCGAGAGGGCGTCCGAGCTATTGGAACTTATACATAGTGATGTCTGTGGTCCAATGAGGACAACTGCCAGAGGTGGCTATTAGTACTTCGTGACTTTTACCGACGACTTGAGTAGATATGGATATCTATTTGATGAGGCACAAGTCGGAAACTTTTGAAAAGTTCATAGAGTTTTAGAACGAGGTTGAGAATCATCTCGGCAAGACTATAAATCTTCTACGATCTGATCGTGGAGGTGAGTACATGAGCCAGGAGTTTGATGATCATCTGAAAAGTCAAGGTATAGTACCTCAGCTCACACCTTCGGGTACGCCACAGAGAAACGGCGTGTCGGAACGGAGGAATAGGACCTTGTTGCACATGTTAGGTTTATGATGAGAAAACCGGATTTACCCTTGTCATTCTGGGGATACGCTCTAGAAACTGAAACTTTCACACTTAACAGGGTACCATCAAAATCCGTAGACAAGACACCACATGAGATGTGGACCGGGAAGAGTCCCAGTTTGTCTTTTCTAAAGATTTGGGGTTGTGAAGCATTTGCCAAGCGTCTTATGTCAGACAAGCTTACACCCAAGTCGGACAAGTGCATATTCGTGGGATATCCGAGGGAAACCTTGGGATATAGCTTCTACAACTGGGAAGAGAACAAAGTGTTTGTTGCTCGGAACGGGGTTTTCCTTGAGAAAGAGTTTCTCAGTCGGGAGGCCAGTGGGAGGACGGTCTGACTCGAAGAAATTCGAGGACCACTCGGGGACGGCTCGACTGGTGATGAGATCATACCGGAGTCAGTTAGGGAACCCGTAGTGGAAGCGACACCGGAACCACAGAGGTCGAAAGATTGCGCAGAGTGCGTGATGTATTGTTGCTAGAAAGCGACGAGCCGGCCATGTATGCGGAAGCGATGGTGAGCCCAGATTCCAAGGAATGGCTGGAGGCCATGAGATCCGAGTTAAAGTCCATGGATGAGAATCAAGTCCATGACATGGTTGATCCGCCGCCTGGCGTAATAGACATTGGTTGCAAATGGGCCTTTAAGAAGAAAACCGATGTGGATGGAAATGTTTAGATCCACAAAGCTCTGCTTGTTGCTAAAGGTTATGGACAAGTTCAAGGAATTGACTACGACAAGACTTACTCGCCGATAGCGATGCTGAAGTCGGTGAGGATCGTAATAGCTATAGCTGCATATTTCAATTACGAGATATGGCATATGGATGTCAAGACGGCATTCCTTCATGGAAATTTAACCGAGGACGTGTATATGATACAGCCCGAGGGTTTTGTCGATCTGACTAGCGCTAGTAAGGTATGCATACTCAAGAGATCCATTTATGGGTTGAGGCAAGCATCTCGGAGCTAGAACATTCGTTTTGATGAGGTCGTCACTGGTCTCGGTTTCATCGAAAGCAAAGAGGACGCTTGTTTATACAAGAAGTTAAGTGGGAGCTCGATAGTGTTTTTGATGTTGTATGTGGATGACATACTACTAATCGGAAATGATGTTTCGATGCTAAACTCAGTCAAGGAATCATTGAATGGCAAGTTTTCGATGAAGGACCTTGGTGAGGCAGTCTATATTTTAGGCATTAAGATCTATAGAGATAGATCAAGGAGGCTGCTCAGCTTAAGCCAGAGCATGTACATACATAAAGTGTTGAAGCGGTTCAACATGAGTGAGGTGAAGAAAGGGTTCTTGCCACTCTCACATGGTATAAGGCTAAGCGAGACTCAAAGTCCTTCGACATCTGATGAGCGAAGCAGGATGTGTAGGATTCCGTATGCCTCGGCAATCAGATCCATCATGTGTGCCATGATATGTACAAGGCCTAATGTTGCTTTTGCAATAAGCCAAACAAGTAGATACCAGGCCAACCCAGGTGAGAGTCACTGGGCAGCGGTAAAAACTATTTTGAAGTATCTGAAAAGGACTAAAGAGATGTTCCTAGTTTAAGGAGGTGAGGAAGAGCTCGTCGTAAGGGGTTACGCCGACGCTAGTTTCCAAACCGACAGAGATGATTGTTGATCACAGTCTGGATTCGTGTATATCATGAATGGAGGAGCAGTGAGCTGGATGAGTTCCAAGCAAGAGACGGTGGACGATTCTACCACAGAAGCCGAATACATTGCGGCTTGTGAAGCTGCAAAGGAAGGTGTTTGGATCCGGCATTTTTTGGATGATCTTGGTATTGTCCCAGCCTCGGTAAAACCGTTGGACCTTTATTGTGATAATTCTGGTGCCATCGCATAAGCCAAGGAGCCGAGGAATCACCACAAGGTCAGACACATAGATCGGAAATATCACCTGATACGAAAGATCGTAAAGAATGGTGATGTAGACGTATGCAAAATTTACACGGATGCAAATGTTGCAGATTCGTTGACTAAGCCGCTTTCATAACCCAAGCATGAGGGGCACGTTAGAGCTATGGGCATTCGATGTCTATTTGATTGACTCAAGTGCAAGTGGGAGACTGTTGGAGATATGCCCTAGAGGCAATCATGTATGATGATATTTCCTGTGTGTTTATGAATAAAGATAGTCCTTGGACATTATGAATGATGTGTATCAGCAAGTACGTGACTTGTTTGTGGGACTATGAATTGTATGATGACTGTCCTAAAAGTACCCTAGTCGAAAGGGTTGTGTGGACGTGTAGCCAACTAGATTAGCACATGAAACGGTCGATGGCTTGGTCTCACTAGCCATGGAGCATTGGATGCTAACCGGATAATATGGAGTTGGAAAGGTCTGGTCGGATTCGACATAGTCGGATGTGAGTCGAGATAAGGTCCGAGTCGGACATACCCAACTATGAGACGCAGTGATATGTCATCTGTGAGTCTCTAGTACAACATACGTTCTATGTCCTAAGACCTGAGCTGACGCATGTACTCGGGATGGTGACAGACCTGCTTTGGGCTGAACAAAGGCTACTCCGTGACTGGGTAGTTACTAAGGTATGTTTCGGTCTTGTCCAGACCCATGCTGTGAGACGTGGTCGAGCAAGATGGGATTTGCCCCTCTGACCAGGAGAGATATACTCTGGGCCCCTCATGTGATCCAACCAGGATAAGCATGGACATGCGACTAGGATCATGATATGATCCGGATAGTGGTCGGAATCACTGGAACGAGAAAGAGGTCGGACTAGCACAAGTATGACAATCTCACCTTTAGCCCGACAACATATATATCGTGTGGCAAAGGGAACAGAAGTTTGACATGTTGTACATGTTCGCCTAATCAGCTTCATAGTCTTCTTGGTGTTCAGCATGCCTTGCAAGAGGCCACTACCAATCATGTAGTTCTGTGGTGATCCGAACTGCGACCAAGCCGGCTTGAACCTAAGGGGCCGCGTGCTTAAGGGAAGGAACCTACGAGGTCGGATCTGAGGACACTGGTCAGATGTGATCTGAACTATATTCAGATTGTGGCCGAGTAGACTTGTGGGATTTGGGGTTCGTGCGTGGCCCAAGTGTTGAGCCCACGACGGTCGCCTATATAAAGTGGAGGTGCAGCACAGTCATGCGGTTGATCGTTTCGGCGCTGTCACAAGGGTTTGCATGTGTCGCGAATAACCACTTCCACTCGCCGCCGTTTGTGTGATCGTACCTAGTAGTCCGCCGCACGACGTTCCTCCTGCATGCGCGGATAACGTTAGAGGCGGTGCACTTGTGCTGCTCCGGCGAACCTGTTCGCGGGATCCGATCGGCTACGTGGGAGACCGGCAAAGAGGAGACGATTCCGGGAACGCGAGGCGACTCCGGGAACGCATTGCCTCAACTCTACTTCCTCTGCATGGCACTGCACGTCTAGTGGTAACAATCTATGGTCCATCTCCCGTACCATGTTCTTGGTTGTTCTGCGCGTAGGAAATTTTAATTTGCAGTCGACGCACCCTACGTATAACCCAACAAAAGTATGAGCATCGACAACTAGCGTGAGTGTGTGAGCATAAATGTAATGTCGGTGAGAAATACGTACTCCCCCAAGCTTAGGCTTTTTGCCTAAGTTGGTCTATGGCCACGGCTGGCCTGGGGGATATCCAAAGTTGTAACTGGGGTCGTACTGAGATGCAGCAGCTACTGCCTGACGAGTTGCAGCTTGAAGGCGAGATGCCTCCGTCCTCCTGTCATATTCATTTGCCTCCTCCCTAGTTTTAAAGTATCTCCTTTTTGCCTGAAAGTCAAAGAAAGTAGGAGCAGGGAGAGCAACATGGACAGTACACCATCTATCAAAGATTAGTCGATACTGGAGGAACTGTTCATTTCTCTCAAGAAACTGATGGCTAATCATGGCACTATAATCTAGATAAGCAAGAAGCAACTCCATATCATTTTCATGCATGGGTATATCAAGAAAATTAGCCACACGGGTCGCATAAATCCCACCAAACAAGTCTCCATTTAAACTATTATTATGCAACCTACGTGCAACAATGGCCCCCAAGGTATATTGTTTATCTCCTAGCACAACACTCTGGAGAACACTAAGATCTAGAACACACATGTGACAAGCCTCGTCCTTGCCATTTATGCATCTACCTCTAAAGAGAGGAAAATAATGTATAGAAGGAAAATGAATGCTCCCTATGGTAGCTTGTGTTATTTCTCTATATTCCCCCACAGTGATACTAGCAAGAAAATCTTTAAATTCAGATTTGCGAGGTTCACTAGCACTACCCCATTGCGGGAGTTTACAAGTAGTATTAAAGTCTTCTAAGTCCATGGTATAAGATTTATTATAAAGATCAAATAGGACAGTGTGAGAATTGCGTGAAGATGTAAATTTGAACCTTCTCACAAAGGAATCAGTTAGGTAGTAATACTGAGGGCACTTATCTAGCATGAAGCCTTCGAGTTCAACATTACGCACATATGCGTAAAATTCCTCCATAATTTCTGCTTGGACCATGAAATCTTCTGACGGCCATTCACAAGGCCACACTTGAGCTTCCCTTGGTGGTTCATCGTCTGGCTCACGTATCGTGAGCCTTGGTCCTTGCTTCCTTGAGGAACCACCTTGGTATATTTTCCTATGCATTTTTCTTTCTCTGAATTTTTTTTGACATTTTTAGTAACTCAAAATAAAATTGAACCAAACTCAACAAAATTGATAGCAACTACTCCTACAAGTTCCTAGAGACTATATCATGCATTAGAACTACTTGGGACCAAATAAATTTGACATACAAGCTCAAGAACAGGGTCACCTAGGCAGTAAAAGTTTGCAATGAATAAAGCACTAGAACAAAAACTAATTGGACCATTGGAGGAGTCACATACCGAAGAACAATCCCCCAAAACAGTTTTGTGAGTGGAGCTTTGAGCAACGAGATCGAAAATGGTAGCAAGATGAGCTAGAACTCGTGCTTGAGCTGGTTAGTGATTTTTTCGGAGGAAGAAGGAGAGTGTCGGTGCAGGAATAAGTAGAGGGGAGCCACCAGGGGCCCACGAGGCGCGCCCTGGACCCTCATGGCCAGGTGGTGGCTCCCTCTGGTGTGTTCTCGGTGTCAATAATTCTTAAATATTCTAGAAAAAATCATATTTCATTTTCGGGACATTTGGAGAACTTTTATTTTCGGGGTATTTTTTTATTGCAAGGATAATTCAGAAAACAGATAGAAAATACTATTTTTTCTTTATTTAATCTAAATAACAGAAAGTAAAAGGAGGGCACAGAGAGTTGTGCTTTCTAACTTCATCCATCTCATGCTCATCAAAAGGAATCCACTAACAAGCTTGATCAAGTCTTGTTAACAAACTCATCCGAATCGCATGAAACCGGAGAATTTTCGTATAGCACTAGGATACCTCAACGGGTTTATGTACACCCCCAATTATAAGAAAATCATATCTCTTCTTGACAGTAGGAAGAGGAAATTCAAAACCTCCAATAATGATCGATGGAATTTTTCCAATAGAATTGATACTGTGAACTTGAGGTTGCTTCCTTGGAAAGTGTACCGTATGTTCATTACCATTAACATGAAAAGTGACATTGCCTTTGTTGCAATCAATAACAGCCCCTGCAGTATTCAAAAAGGGTCTACCAAGGATAATCGACATACTATCGTCCTCGGGAATATCAAGAATAACATAGTCCGTTAAAATAGTAACATTTGCAACCACAATAGGCACATCCTCACAAATACCGACAGGTATAGCAGTTGATTTATCGGCCATTTGCAAAGATATTTCAATGGGTGTCAACTTATTCAAATCAAGTCTACGATATAAAGAGAGAGGCATAACACTAACACCGGCTCCAAGATCACATAAACACTACAAAAAAATACACTTCCATGATGATACGTGTTTGTCATAGTAGGTCGCGTTTTTTGTCATGCATGCACATCCATGACAAATTTATGATAGAATCAAGATAGTCATACCTGTGCTGTCGTAGAAGTGTTCCATGACATTACCAAAATTATCATCACGGAAGTGTCCACTTCCATGACAATAAATCGCGCGTCACTGAAGTGCTTTCGTCAAGGGTGACCGACACGTGGCATCCACCATAACGGAACGCCATTAAGCTATCGGGTCGGGTTTTGGATCCGATAACCCGTTAACAGCCCCGACCAATGGGGATTTTCCACGTGTAAAATCATCATTGGCTGGAGGAAACACGTGTCGGCTCACCGTGGGGATAGATGTCATCCGCTCATTGGACCGAAGGCGCCTATGATACGGCGACACGTGGCACGGCCCAACAGAGGCCCATTCGTGTGAAAAGGCCGGCCCGTTTGACTTGGTTAAAAGGTGGCGGGCCGGCCCACGGAAAGCATGTTAACGGCATGTTCGCATATAGCCCATTTACTGCGCGCTAACCCAGGGCCCGTTACGCCCTATCCGAATTAGGCCCAAGTAGCGTCATCTGGGCCGTCCAATATGATTCGGCCCGTTTTAACTTCCGGCCCATGTGTGGCCCATGACTTATTTCGGCCCATATGAGGACCTTTGTAACTCTTGGCCCATTAACGGCCCGTGGTGAAAATGGCCCGTAATGAACAGTGTATCACTTTATACCCATTAACGGCCCGTTATTCCATTGGGCCATTTCCAGCCCAAGTTATCTTTTGGCCTTCTCAGGGCCCATTGATTCTTGGGCTCATTTGTAGCATTTCGGTTACATACGGCCCGTTACTGTCATTTTCTGCTTGTGGGCCAAATTCAGCCTGTGGTTACAGTCGGCCCGTTTGCGGACCGTTAATACGTTGGGCCATTTTCATGTCAAAAAAACCCGTTGGGCTTTTTTCATAGAGTTATCAAATACGGCCTATTAACGGCCTGTTATGGTCCACGAATAGTACGGCCCATGATTGGCGAAATGATGATACGCCCCGTAGAAGGCCCATGGATCCTACGGCCCGTATGAGGCCCATGGATAGTACGGCCCGTAGAAGGCCCATGGATCGTACGGCCCGTAGAAGGCCCATGGACCCTACGGCCCGTAGAAGGCCCATGGACCCTAAGGCCCGTATAGAAGGCCGATGGATCCTACGGCCCGTATAGAAGGCCAATGGAACCTATGGCCAGACGAAAGCCCATGGATCATACTGCCTGCAGGAGGCCCATGGTTACAACAGTCCGTGTGTTGACATGATTATTTTGGCCTAGTTACCAAAAATAGGCTATTGTGGCCACTAGAAAAAATAGAAAAAGAACTGAAGTGACTACAAGCAAACAACAAGACAATAAGGAAATAAATAAGCAAGCAATTAACGCTGGCCTATTACCCCTATTGCACATATTACATCCACTGGTCATCAAAGTTCGCCACCAGTGCAAATATAGGGAACAAAGTAGCACATTACATACACTGGCCGTCAAAATTGGCCACCAGTGCGAATAAATGCGACATCAAAACAAGAGCATAGCTGAAACAACTTCAGAAGAGCTCAAGAAATGTTATCCTGGGTATCCACCATGCTGGCAATAAGCTTAGCAAGATGATTAGTTTTGTCCTGTTTGGCGCTAAAATCCTCCAACGCTTGATGTTGCACCAGAAAGTATGCATCTGAATGCTCCAGGGACTGCCGCAGTCCTTCCGCTTCTTGTCACAGCACAGCTGATCGATGTCTTTCAGCTTGTAGTTGAGACTCAAGAAACCAAACTGATTCAGACAGTGAGTTTGAATAGCTTGTGCAAGCGGTAGTGGCCAGTAACTCGAACACTAAACCAAGACAGGACTTTGGGGTTGTCTCGCTGTCTTCAAGATAGTCTTCCTTAGCTGTTTTATCAGCTTTGTTGGAGACCAAAAAGGATGTGTCACTAGCCTGAACCTTATCTGCATTACTTCCTTTACCATTGCTTAATAAGGCACTCTTCCCCAATATTCTGTCAGCATTCTAAAAGAAGAAACAAGCGGACACATAACAAGTTTAGCATGTACTAGTATATGAAACTCATTTCGGTGAACCAGTTCGTTAGTAAGGTGGACAGGATTAAACTACCAAGTCTTCTATTGCCAAGTACTAGTACATAATAAAAGCATCAAACAAACATATATCTATGTCCTATGGTCACTGCATTGTCTTGCCAAATCAAAATAGAGACACGGTTCAAATCATATCAGTTCAAGACAATGCAGCAGTAAAGAATACAAAGCGTGGGAAACTACACGGCATAACAAGATTTCAGATGGGTACCACGGGTCTACATGTACAACAACACTGTTGGCTCTGTTGTGATGCTAGTAATGTGCATGATATGAATGTCAACTGTATACACAATTGAAATTGAAATCAACAGAGCTATTTATAAGAGCAAACTTGTTAAAGAAACATGCGTGAACATACCTACTGTGCCATTGGAGTTTCGATTGGATCCTTCAACTTAAAAATAAGTTTGTATGAGTAAATACAGTGATACAAGAGCAAAGCAATCATAGTTAAAAAAGGCGCGCCTAAGCAAGCGATTCAACGTGCCTAGGCTCTAGGCGTTGGCAAAACGCATTGCACATAACTACGCTTAATCTGTGCATAACTGCGCATAAGCATGTGCTTTGGTCAGTAAAGCGCAAGGCGGTGGCAAAATGCACAATTAACGCCTAGCGCTTTTTTGAACTATGATAGCAATGGAATCTTAAATTAGAACAGTTGTTCCTCAGGTTTAGGCACTTGTCCTACATGAACAGAATACAGTAAGACACAAGAATATAATACTTAAAAATAGAAAATGAGCTCATAGACTTTACCACATTCTTGGTTCGGGACCAGTACAGAACAAGGCGTTCCCAGTCATCGTCCAGTAAATGTGTCTCAGGAGAACGTAAGGGAATTTGATGAGTTTCTTTGCCGGTGAAGTACGTTTTCTTCAGGTAATTCCGATACTGCCACCAAGCATTCTTGAAGATAGCAGAGGTATTAGCACAGGTTACCTCATCCTGAGTTTCCAAATCGGTCCTTCTCTATAGAGAAAAATGGGAAAATTTGATGTATTATAACCATCATGGAGGTAGGATGTATGGGACAAAGCAAAGTAATTGCCATGAATAACATTACTTACACATAACTCCTGGACAAACACCTGCAACTAGCATTTTCCTTCATCTTCAGTATAATATTTCCAAGATGGGAAGCTACGCACATACGATTTAACAACATCAAATGCAATAGATGCTAAACTACGACTAGCTGGTTGTGCTTCCTCCACAGGAATAGGAGTACTAACTGGTAGAGTTGGGGTTTGCCGTGATAGTATTGGCCCTTTGGGCACTGGAGCTGCCTTACTAACTGCTCTTGTTTGGGAGCTCTGTGGTGGAGATGGTGTTGTGTCAACAGGAACTGGGTTACTATCAGCTGGGGTTGGGGTTAGATTGGGTGAAGCTGGTTCTCTGTCCATCGCAGTAGGGGTACAATCTGCGAGAGTTTGGGTTATGTGTGGTAGGGCTGGTTCTTGTGCATGTACAACCGGGGTGCTATCTCCACCAAGAGGTAGCACTGTTTTATTTGAAGGCCGTGTTTTTAGTCCGCTAGATACTGGCATCACCCGCTCCAATTCAAATGGCTGATAAACAGGAATCATAGTTGAATGTACAGACATTGTATGAGAGACAGATGCAATAGATAGTGTGGAAACAAGAGGGCATGAAATAGTTGACATGTATATTGTTTAAATAAAACGGATAGCATGACATAATTTCACATATAGGATGTCTATCTAAACTGGATAGCATAGCATAACATAATTCAAAGGTATGATGAATAACTAAACAAGATCGCATGACATAATTCACCTGCATGTTATCTAAGTAATCAGGATCGCATCATTTAATTCACATATGTGATTTATATGCTAAACAGAGGGCATTCGATATGATGTCTGAACTAAGAACATGGTGTTGAATATTGGGTATATGATGTCTAAACTATGCAATGCAAGACACCATATGCATGATATGCGCAGTATAACTGTGCCAAGTTAGAGCATACACCTCAGTGGGGGAATAGGACTGGTCATCTGTCTCTGAATCCATCTCTGGGGAGCTATCGGGACCCAACAAGAGATCTGCTTCGACGGGTAGCACTGTCTGCTCTGAAGGCCTTGTTTTCACTCCAGATTTTTCCATCTCCCACCCAAATGGCTGATTCACAGGAAGAGTAGTTTAATCTACAAACATTGTCGACAAATGGAAATGTAATGAAGAAAAGGATGGGCAAGATATCATTCAAATATATGATGCCTGGTTAAACAGGATGGCATTGCACATTTCACATATATTTTGGCTGGCTAAAAGACATGAGACTGCATAATTCCCATATATGATATAGAAACTAGACAGGTGGCATTACAGAACATGTCTAAACTAAGAAGATGAAATATATGATGTCAAAAGTAGGCACTGCAAGGCAACATATGCATGATATCACTAACATCATCATGCCAAGGTAGAGCAAACACTTTGGGGGGGGTAAATAGGAGTGGTCAGCGGCGTCTGAATCCGCCTCAGAACAGATATCTTCCTCTGAATTACAATCTGGAGAGGGGTGGGGAGGGTTTGCCATTGAACCCACCATGGAGTGATGTCTGCATGACATTGTATTGCCGCGCAAAACTCTTCTCTTTTTCTCCACATGTTCAGCATGACTGTGTACAATATCTGACATGCATACGAAAAAATATGGTGAGATTATGTAAGGAGAGCATGCAGAAATTTAGAGCGATGGTAACAACCAGTGGATGGATCCATAAATAATGATAGCAGGCTGATGATTGCTTTAAATTAATAAAAAGACAGATGATGATTGCTTTACTATTTGTTTCCCACCCAAGATGAACAACATAGGCATACCCTAGGTGAACCAGATATTAGACAGACATACTATTTATTGCTGCCTCGATATGTGCCCCACAACTAATTTAGAACTCAAGTTTGAACATTAATTTGGACCTGACTTGGGAGTCCAAGAGCTGAACAGGACGATAAAGTAGCAGGTAAGTTTAAGCAATGCATAACATAAGAAGAAACAAAAGAGTGTGACCTCTCTTGTGGACCCATGTACTCCTCAGGTTCATCTGCTGAGTCGATGATGCTGATGCTGTTGCGGTGGGTGCCGGCGGCCGGGAAGGAGATCTGAGGCAGTGAAAGACGGTCAGGAGTCGTGATGTCTGGTTTGGTGGATGCTTCTGTCGATGGAGCAGCTCAGGTGAGGTGGATGACGTCGCGGCAGGAGCAGGACAAACCACACAAAGTTCCCTTCGACACGTACCTGTAACTGAAGTAATTCTGTAAGGCCTCATTTGGCTTGCAAGATTCTTAAAACGCAGGGATAGGAAAAACACCGGAATAGGGTCGGAAAATGCACATGGTAAACAGAGCATTTGTAAACACAGGATTTCTGTCAACTTGGGTGTTTGGTTTACAGGAATTGGAAGAGCAGAGGAATGCAAAGAAACATGGCCAAAATAAAGTGAAACCATATGAAAGCGTGTATAGTTAGAATGTTATTCTGGCACTAATGCACTTGGTCTTGTTTTCATGCATAGGATTTTGAAAAGTAGGTCCAGGTGGATGTTTTGCTTCATTCCTTTAAACAAAATGCATGAATAATTGAATAGTAGAGTGCCATTGGAAAATTCCCTATTGCTATGTTTTTCTGTTGAACCAAAATAGCCCTAATGGATCGACGTGAATGTATAGTAATAAGTGATGCAACAAGTGTACAACCTCTTTGCAGTAGCCGTGTCAACCTCAGCATCATTGGGTTGGTCGCTGAAGCAGTTGAGGCAGAGGTGGCTGTTGAAGGTGTGGAGGAAGATCTGAGGAATCTGTAGACGGCGTCCAGGGCACTGCTCTGTTGTGATGGATCATTCTGTCGTTGGAGCAGCTCCGGTGAGCCGTAAGATGTCAAGGCTGAAGCAGCACAAGACAGACATCGTCAATCTCAAGTGGGATTCTAATAGCATCTCCAGTAGATGATGTAAAATGGATGTAAAATTAACATCACCAAAAACCACCTGACTACAATAGATGAGGTAAAAACTGTTGACTCTGAACTTAACTGTCGAAACTGAAATTTACTGTGGAACCTGAATGCTACTATTGAAACTGAACGCAATGGTAGCAGAGAGGCACTTGACATGTAGTTTAGGGAGGGCCTGCAGTTCATCTTCAACCTGCACCCCCCTGAGCCGCCAGCCACCACCGACCGAACCGCCGGCCCCAGCGCCGCCTCGCCGCCCCGAAACAACTCGCCACCACCGCCCCGGCCAGCCCTCTAGCCCCCCCCCACGCCCTGAACCGTAAGATAGATAGTGGGGTACCTCTCCGGTGAGGCCCCGTCCCTGCTGCTGATGGTTCTTCCTTAACTCCGGCGAGCCCCCCCCCCAACCCCTGAAAATCGACTGACCCAAAAGTCAATTCAGTCGACTGAAGTGTGGCTTAATCGGAGCAGAGAAGCAGCACGAGCGATGGGGAGAGCAGCAGCAGCAGCTGGGCGAGCGAGCGATGGAGCGAGAGCCGGAGCAGCAGCAGCAGCAGCGCGAGCGAGAGCCAGAGCAGCAGCAGCATATCCGGCTGGTATGGACGCCGCCGCCGAAGGGGCCTCGCATAGGGGGAGAGCCACCATGGAGATGTCGCCCGCAGCGCCGGCTTCAAGGTAGCCGCTCCATGGGGGTGTGGGATGGAGCACCGTCGGCGCCGGGAGGTCGAGTTAAGGAGAAGGTGCAATGCGATGAGTGTACAACCTCTTTGGTGGCACTGAGTAGGCCTCGGCTTCGTCCGAGGAGTCGGTGAGGATGCTGCGGTTCCGGTGGAGCAGGTTAAGGCGGTGCTGTGGGGATGGAGCAGCTGCGATAGACGAGGCGATCATCGGAGCAGCTCCTTGGAGGTGGAGGACGGGGCGGCTGAACCGGCGGGACGGTGAGATGGACGACGGATCCTCATCCGGGGAGGTGGACGAGGGACGTCGAGCTGTTGCGGTGGACGACGTCGTCGGGGAAGAGGCTCCGGCTAGGTAGCAGTGACGTGGCGGACGGAGGAGGGTGGGGTTTCGCGGCTGGAGCGGAGAGGTTATGGCGGCCTGGGATTCCGAATGGCGAAAAGGGGGTGATGGGAAGGGGTGAAGCATGACTTAGGGACGCGCTTGTCCAAAATGAAGGGTGTGTTACAAAAGTACCCCCCACCAATTTGAACTAGCGGCCCTTATGGCTCAGGGTTAGAAGGGGGATTTCGCGCGTCGGGATTTGCCAGCTGGAGGGAGTTTTCGCGCACGTTGTAATTTCGGGATAGCAAGGCGCGGGTTGTGAAGGCGCCAGTTTTGAGAGAACGATATCTGAATTTTCGGGATAATAAAGACACGGGTGGAATTTTAGGGACAAACCTAACGTGTACTAATATTGTACTTTTACGTACCAAATCAATTCGCACTTCCCTCAACCAAAAAGAAAACGAAAAAAAAACTATTCACACCACACAAAGAGAGAGTCTTGCCCCGTTTCACTATAGAAATGCTATTCAAAGCTACTCCCTCCTTCCATCTATATAGGGCCTAATGCGTTTTTTGATGCTAACTTTGACCAAATATTAGAGCAATGATATATGACATGCAACTTACACAAAGCACACCATTAAATTCGTCTGTGAAAGGTTCTTTCAATGATCTATTAATCTTGTCAATAGTCAAAGGCGGTCTTAAAAATCTCATTACGCCCTATATAGATGGAAGGAGGGAGTATGAATCCATGTTATGTCCGATTAAATTTTTTCGCTTGATGTATAATGCATGTAACCTACCCATACCAACATTTTAGTGCATTCCAAATGTCTATACTACCGCTGCAATTCAAACTAAATTTGAATTTGTTTCTCTATTTGAATAAGAATCTACAATCATGATTGTTGCCAACTTCAACCATCATTCGTGTATTACCTTAATAACACATCACATGATTACTATAGAGATAGATATGAACTATGTGTACTACATGAACTCGAATTCTATTTTTTGAATACACTTGATGTTGATTCCAAATAATAGTACATTTGATGTACTAACTATATGTCATAATCTAAACCATGTTCCATACGTACACCGTGTTTATCACACAAAGTATAGTGCCCCGCCCCCTACATTATGACAAGTATTTAGACCTGAGTTGCAAAAGCCACACATTAGCCCAAATAATAATCAATGTTCTACATTATGATATATTCTTCAAGTATCCGTATCCACTTTTTATAATGAATTATGATCTTTGTTCGTCTTTTACACCTTCACGATCCTCTTCTATTTGTAAGCTAGTGCTAACTTTATATTGTGCATGCACACGCCCGCCCCCCTCACACACCCTTAGCGTCCCCTCCATCGCGCACGTTCATTATTTCTCTTTAGGTCGTCCACCAGCAGTGTGTGTAGGCCCCCGGCACCTTCTTTCTGGCACACACCGGTCGATATACCTCTCTAGCCAAGTGTGCCTACAACAAACACATATATAATTCCCCTCTTCTCTTCTCACCGTCCATGCGCACATATGTCCAATACGATTCCACGCAGGTGCACACTCCCGCCCCTCTTTTCATTTATCACATGCTCGCACACTCTTCCCCCTCGACATGGTAGGCCTCTCACACCACCTCCTAGCCACACCCTCTCCCCCTGTCTGCCTCTCCGGACCTTATTTGCTTCTAACACATGCAGGCGTGTATATGAACTGATCTCCCTACATATAGCCAGGTCGACTATAATTAGTTTTCACCAAGCACTAATACACTTACCTCACTAGTTATGTCTCTCCTTTTCTCGGACACAAGACGGTTGATCTTCCTATGTAGTTACGCATGCTTACCACAACCATATCTTCTCCCCTCATAATCCTTGAATACATCCCGACCCGTCTCTCACATGCACGTGCATAGACAGACAGACATCCCCCGCCCTCTCTTATTGATATTGCACTCATACCCTCCGTTTGTCTAGAAGGCCTCTCCCCCATTTGTGAGACGCCACTCCACCACCAACCCTCCGACGCTCTAACTTTGTCTTTTTCCCAACCTTATTCCTCTGCTACACATATCCATGGATGTCGATCGATCTCCCTCAATACATAGCTAGGCCTCTCTCCTTCCCCACACATATACTAGTCGACCGGTCTCTACCCCC
>NC_041389.1:45353821-45359585 GCF_002162155.2 Triticum dicoccoides
TCGAACATTGTAGGTAGGTATCCATGCCACGGAGAAGAACTGCACCTCTGCCCTCTCAAATTCCAGTAGGCCAGCCGCCCTGTATCTTTGACGTGGGCAAACACCAATTTGATGGCACTCTTAATCGATCTTGCAGCCACACACTTCATCCCTACTTTCAATTCTATCGATATCTCACGTCCATGACTCCATTTCACACACATTGCATATGTTATGGTTTTCTGATTGAGATATCATCAACACATTGCCTCTGTTTCGCACAAACCATCTCTCTCACACCCACCCACGTACGTACCTGCACCTAAAGAAGAAGTGCACGCAGGACGCACGTACTCACGTCTCGTTCCCGGCCACATGGTGGAGTTCGTTTCAGTATGAAAAGGCAGCCCACGTGATAATTTGACGCGTGTAGCAGTTGTTTACTCGAAGGAGGGTCGGGTACCACGCCTAGAATATAAAACGATTGCCGTGGGGAAAATGAAAAAATGGGTTTGTCTCTCCTCACACCATCTCACACAAGGCCGCCGTGGCCTCTCTCTCTCAGAGTTGGTCAGTGATCCAGTTGCATCCCGTACGCCGGCGGAAAGGGAGGATGTGCATCATCTCTCTGTTCGACGGCGTTGAGGCAGCTTGTCCCGATCTGCGGTACCCACCGTTCTCTCTGACCAAGCTCCGGCGTGGTAGGGCCTTCACCACTTGCTCGCTGCCACAGTATGGGCAGATCCCGGCTGCCAGCGCCCTCCTAGTAACATCCCGACGACCCTCGGGTACAGCTTCCTTCGGCCTTGCTCCACTTCCCATCTTCCCACGTTGCTGCATGTGGATCTTCTTTAGTTGTTTGCTTAAATCGTATCTCGGCCGGCGAACTTTCCATCTTGCAATCTCGTCCTCAAACCATTTTTGATAAACCACCATGTGTTATCTTTCCCTGTTTACATGGAACATGCTTCTTTTTTGTCGGCGTATGTGTCTTCAACTCATGTTATTGGGAAGTAATTGTTTCCTTTCGACCTCCTTTTGCAAACAGGGCTATCCATTTTCACCTCGTTGCTATTGCGACCTTTTGGTGAACTGGACAAATCACTTTTCTGAAGTGTGTTCTGTGCAGTTCGGCCAAAATGTCACACGGGCAATGTTTGTACATTTTTGTGGGACTGCGGAAAGGGAGATTGGTTTTGCTATCCTCCTCATCCAACTCCGTGTCTAATATTCTCCAACAAGAAGTTAGTCCTAAAGAGAGATCGTAGAGGTGATCGGCTTCTATTTACATGTGTTATGTTTCATCATATAGTTCCACTATTATTGTAATCACACTGGCTGGATATCTTTGCAAACAGGGATGGTCCGCTCGATTTTAGTGGAGCTGCACAAAATGATCGGATTGTGGTGTCCTTCATACACCTCTTTTTTGGCTACAGAGCTGGGTGAAACTAGCTGCCAAGCAATGAACACCGTGCCAAGGAAATGGAGCCATGCCTACGAACAGCATCGATCAATTATATCTTTTTTCTTTATTTGTACACCTTCTCACAACTTTGTCTTCAGTTGTGATGTGAACATAGGCGCTGATCTGCGAACCATTGAGATGCATTAGCCATGGTAGTTTCATTTGTATTAGATGGAATGTTGTAACGAGATAATCTCGAGGCAAGACACATGAATCCTAAGTTGAAACCTTTTTTTCCTGCGGGAACCAAAGTTGAAACCTTCATAGCATCAAAGAACAATTTCATCAAAATTATGCGTACATATAAACAAATCCTGAAGGATTGATAGCAATGCCAGAAACAATTCAACTTCGTTTCGCCGACATGTTGGACATCCTTCATCCGACTCCACCTGCCATGCAGCAATATTGAGTGCACAACATAACTTCAAGGAAAGATTCACCCTGGTCGTTGCGTCGCAGTAGTAATGACTAGTGAGCAGTCAAATCACAGAGCCCCACCTTCGCCACAGTAAGTTGCTCGGACGAAGCAACCATCATTTCTCTGTTCCTTGAATCCCCTAGTACTCCCATATTCCCACAGCAATAAGTTGCTCGGGCGAATCAACCATCACTATATCCGCTCACGTGTGATGACCATAGGAGCTATCCATTCAGATTGCATGTTAAAAAAATAAAGGTCGATATTAATGCGGCAAACTTTAAAAAAAACTAATGCGGCACCTCGGGCCAACACGGCCAGATCGCATTTTGCACGAGAAATTACACACCATGTTTCGTTGACATGTGGTCCCGTTCCACATATCAGTGAGACGACAGCGAGTAGTAGGAGTATTTCCGAACGGACGTGTAGGCCGGGGCGCCTCTTTGTGAACCGTGGCAAACTGGTAACCGTCCACCGACTCTTCGCCTTTCCCTCTCAATTTGGAACTGCTGTCGCACGCTCTTCTTCTCCCTCCTCCATTTTCCTTTAGCCCTTCACCCTTTCTTCTGCCATTGTTCGATCATCTTCTCCATGGAGGGAACAGGCCAGAAACGACCCCATTATTCTTTCCCCGATCTGAAAGATGACATGGTGGAGGAACTCATTGATCGGAGCGACGTCATGACCTCGGCTAGCATGGCAGGTTCGTTCAAGCCCATTCTCGACTCAACTAATAACATCATTACAAGGAACCCAAGAGTCAAGGGGCGGTTTGATCTCGCCTATCTTCTTCGCAGTGACCCTGATGACTGGCGCCTGCACGACGGAGGCCTCGCCCTGTGCAAATTGATGTCGCTTGATAATGATACGTATGATGTTAAGATGCCATCGCTTGAGGGCAAGGCTTGGGCAGGTGCAAATGGAGATTGGGTTGTTTACATTGGATCCAACAGCGAGTGGGAACTTGTGAATGTGTACACTCGTGACTGGGTTCCATTTCCAAAAATCTCAGCATACTGCCCAAAGGTTGAGCACACCGGTATTGTACGCACGTTCAAATACAATCATGGTGATTGTCTTCTATGGAAGATAGCAATTTGTCGAGTTCCCAACCGCTCTTGGAATTACAACAACTATGAAGTTGTTGCTATCTTCGACAAGCTTGTTGCCGTCCTTGGTGGTTTGACTCGATGGGTATTGCTCAAAAATCAGTTTCTATACACGGATGTGTACTGTGATGCAATTCAATACACCAAGAGCGGTTGTTTTTGCATGGGATCCTCGTAGTTTCGGTACGTTTGTCTTCCACCATAATTATAATTGTTTCATCCACATGCATGCGGGTTAGCAATTTTCCCTTGAATAATTAACCTTCTTCTTGTGTTTCCAAGGTCCTGTGAACATTCCACCACCTATACTTGAAAATTTTTTATAACCAAGGGGGAGATGGTGATGGTGATGATCACGAGCATGAGGACGAGCAGAACGTATATACTCAGTGGCGCCTGGCAACTAATTCCGATGGATCACCTCTTCTTGTGTGTATACAGCCCACTGATGATGTTACTACTGAGGGAGCACGTGTTGTCTCCCATGGTCACACTCTCCGGACCTATTCCAACACCCGTTGCATGGTATTCGGGATGGATACTAGTGTGCTAGCGCCAACACCTTCTCCCTGGTACAGAATTGATAGTCTTGGAGAAAACTCACTCTTCCTTGCACAAAACTATCCGATGATGGTGAAAGGTGATCCAACTGCTATTGACACAACGTTACTAGTACCATTTATGAGAAGCAACTGTGTCTATACCTCGGACATTAGGGTGGTTCCCTACCCTGGTACTGATATAGTAGGCCGCTTCAGCCTGGATGATCAGTCCTGCGTTGGTCTCGAGATCGACAATAGATGGCCCGTCTCAGAGAATCACTTGTGGTTCAAAGCAAGTGTTTCCAACGCTGAGGAATGGTTGAGTTGAAGTTCATTTCATTGCTTGTTATTTGTTGTGTGGTGAAAACTTTAGTATTTATAATGTATCCTCGTTGTCGATGTGGGTTGATGACCTGTTGTATGTAATAAAATGATATGTCTGTGATAAACTTACTAAATTTATGAATGGCTTTCGAGTTGCTTCTCTGAGTGAGTGGTGCGACGAGGCAAAAAAATATTTTCTGAATACATAATTGTACGTGCATTCCAACAGGTTATCGGATGAGGCCAATCAACAATAGTAGTAGACTATTTGTACTAGCTTCACATGCTTTGCGCGTCGTGCAGGTGTTTTTACTGTAGCCATATTGTACGTAACCAGCACCTCGAATCCTCGATACTAGTACTATATAAGTAAGTAGTAGGAGTAGTAGGGTGGCATGGGCTAGAACAATCATTCACATCCAGGAGTACAGCACACGCCACCAGCACGACTTCCATCTAACACCATATTTCTTGGAGTCCGTGCTAGAGCAATCTCTTCAACCTCATCGTTTCTCTAAATCAGCCATCTGGCGGGCGAGGTGGGGGTTTGCCGATAGTCGGTTTCCTCAACTGCGGTCCCACTTGTAAGGCCAACTCCAACGCTCTATCAATATATGGATGTACTCTTCTTCCCAATACAAAAACTTGTAAGACTATGATAATTCCTACTTGGTATCCTCCTGCGTGAGGCTCATAGTTTATGCTATACCTCTTTTGAGGTCTCAGACTTCTTATTTTGTAGGAGAACTTGTAATACTGCTGCACATTTGTTGGCGCAGTTTGGTATCAAGGCGTCTGTGCCTTTCACCATTTGGGCAGATGATGCCCCTGACTGTGTTGTTTGTGTGGTGACTAGCAAAAGTACTAGGAGCCAAGTATGAGTGGAGTAGATTTATTCCCTTTCAAATATATATATATGGATGTACTCTTCTTCCCAATACAAAAACTTGCATCCATTCTACTCCCTCCATTGCACAATACATGCCTTCTATTTGTCAAAATATATATGTATCTAGACATGTTTTAGTATATAGGTACATCCATTTTTGGACAAATGGAGGTCAAGTATTTTGGAACGGTGGGAGTACACAATAAAAAATTTAAGTTAGCGCGACTAGTCTAATCCGAGAGCACAACTGAAGATTTGGTCGGGTTCTTCCTCCTTTTGCAGACACGTGGGACATCCAGCATCCAGGTCGTGTCATGAAAGAAAATAGAGTGGTAGTTGAAGCCACGAGATGTGCATCTAGGGTTAAACTGTAAATAGAATCTTACTACTCTTGAGTAACTCCAAAAGCGGCCACCGAAGATCTTTATTGGATTTGTTTTTCATCACCAGCACGTTGAGGTGAAAGATGTGCAGGTTCAGTGGGTCCTCTTGCGTTTTCACTGACATGTGGGGCCGCATGTGAGCAAACAGGCGATGGGCTCCGCGCGTCCGCTGGCTGGCGAAGAAGAGAGATAGAGGAGGGTTGAGCACGGACTGCAGGAAATTTGTTCTACATAACCAGACCTTGATATTCGCGTGTGGTTGTTTCTAGAATAAAAAAAAGGAGGTACCCGTACTTATGTTAATCCCACTACCGAGTGTTCTACAGTAGTGCTTCTGGCAATCTGACACCAAATGAACTGCTGGACGTCCAACGCTTGTAAGCAAAAGTTTCTCCTCGTGCTGCGAGCCACCGCGCACGCGTTGGCGAGGGAGAAGGCGTAATCAAGCTTATCGTCGTTCTGCGAGTTGACGGGACACATCAAAGTTATTTACTAGTAGTACATACTCTCTCCAAAAAAGGGCTGACCATGTCATTGCTACCATCCCGTGCTCCGTCGTTGAGTACATGCACTATTCACGTGCCATCGAGGAGAAAAAATATTGTGTAGGTGCCATCGAAGTGCATGCCTCTCTTACGAAAAAGGG